>NW_016919523.1:1157-14382 GCF_001483705.2 Eufriesea mexicana
CTGCTCGATTCTCGGGAGGCCAGCAATAGTGGTCGTGGCACGTCAGGCTGTGTCAGGTTACGTGTGGCTGCGTTGGGTTAGGATAGCTTTGACTTTTGCGCTATACACTGCTGTTCGGTGTGTTTCTGTGCTCTACTCTGCTGTAGAATGTTCTGCTTTGCTCTGGGGGCCAGCAGTAGCGGTCTCAGCACGTTAGGTTGAGTTATATTACGTCTGGTTATGTTACGCTTGGTTACGTTAGAACAGGGTAGCTTCGACTTTTATGCTTTACACTGCTGTTCTGTGGATTTGTGTTCTGTGTATTGCTCTAATATTCGCTGTTCGGACGTGGGGAGGCCAGCAATAGCAGTCTCGGCACGTTATGTTCAGTACTGCTACGTTTGGTTAAGTCAACGTATGGCAGGCTTGGTTGGGATATCTTTGACTCTTGTGCTCCACACCACCGGTCTATGGACTTTTGCGTGCTACTCTCCTCTAATATGTTCTGCTTGGCGATGTGTAGGCCAGCAACATTGGTCTAGGCACGTTGGTCTTTGGTATCTCACGTTTCGTGAGGTTAGGTTATGTCAGGTCACGTCAATATAGACTTGAGATTTGTGCTTAACAGTTCAATGTGGCGGATTTATGCGCCCATGATTGCTCTGATATACTCTGCTCGGCTTTGGGAAGGCCAGCAATAAGCTCTGATATACTCTGCTCGGCTTTGGGAAGGCCAGCAATAATCGTCTCGGCAGGGTTATGTTGAGCTAGGCTGCGTTTGGTTAGGTTTGCTTAGGGCAGGCTATGTAATGATACCTTTGACTTTTATGATATAAACTGCCAGTTTACGTACTTCTGCACGCTTCTCTCCCCTAATATGCTCTGGTTGACGATGGCAGGGTCGGGAAAAGTGGCCTAGGCACGTTAGTTTGAATTATCTCACGTTCGGTTACGTTTGGATAGGTCAGGTTATGTTTGGATAGTGTTGACTCTTGTGCTTTAGGTTTCAATGCCGCGGATTCCTGCGCTCTCCATTGCTCTATTATATTCTGCTCGACTCTGGGAAGGACAGCTGTAGCGGTCGTGGAACTATATGTTGTGTTATGTTACGTTTCGTTAGGCTACGTTTGTTTTCGTTTGGACAGTGTGTGTTCGGCTTTTGTGCTTCACACTGCTATTCGGTAGACCTCTGCGATCCACTGTGCTCTGTCACAATCTGCTTGTCTCTGTGGGCGCCAGGAATTCCGGTCGCTGCGCGTTAAGTTGAAGTATGTTCCGTTTGGTTACGTTAGGTTTGGATACGTTTGGTCAAGATATCTTTGCCTTTTGCGCTGTAGCTGCTATTCGGTCGATTCCTGCGCTCTATATTGCTCTGCTGTACTATGCTTGGCGCCCGCGAGGCCAGCAATAGTCGTCGTGGCATGTCAAGTTGTGTCATGTTACGTGTGGTTATATTAGGTTTTGATACGTTTGGTTAGGTTAGCACTGACTTTTGTGCTACACACAGCTGTTCGGAGGAATTCCGCGTTCTACTGTGCTCTGGTATACTCTGCTTGGCACTGTAGAGGCCAGCAATAATGGTCTCGTCCCGTTAGGTTCAATTAGTCTGCGTTTGGTTAGGTTACGTTTGGTCAGGTGAGATTAGGATATACCTGACGTTGTGTTATTCTCTGCACTTTGGAGGCTTTTAGCGCTCTGCTGTGCCCTGCCATAATCTACTTGGCTCTGGGGAATCCAGCAATAGTGGTCTCGGCACGTTAGGTTAAGTCAAATTGCGTTTGGCCGTATTACGTTTGGAGAGGTTAGTATAGGGTCGCTGCAACTTTTGTGCTGTAAGCCACTGTTCGTCTTATTTCTACCTTCTATGTTGCTCTACTCTACCCTGCTCTACTGTGCGGAACCAAGTAATAATTGTCCAGGCACGTTAGTGTGATTTTGGCTTCGTTTGGTTATGTTGCGTTTATGTAGGTTAGAAGAGCATGGCATTGACTTTTGTGTCATATACTGCTATGCCATGAACTCCTGCGATCTACTGTGCTGTAATATACTCTGCTTGGCTCTGGGGAGGCCAGCAATAGTGGCCTCGGCTCGTCAGGATGAGTTATTCCGCGTTTGCTTTTGTTACGTTTGGTTAGGCTACGAGAGGTTAGCTTTGACTCCTGCGGTGTACACTGTTATTCGGTGGGTTTCTGTGCTTTACTGGGATATAATGTACTCTGCTTGGCGATGTGGATGCCAGCAATGGTGGTCTCCGCACGTTAGGTTGTGTTAGGCTTCGTTCGGCTACGTTAGATTATGCCAGGGTTGGTAAAGATATCTTTGACTTTTGTGCTATACCCTGCTGTTCGGTGGATATCTGCGCTCTACTAGGCTATAGTACACTATGCTTGGCTATGTGGAGCCAGCAGTATTGGTCTCGGTACGTTTGTCTGTGTCATATTCCGTTCTGTTATGAAACGTTTGTCTATGTTAGGATAGAGTAGCTCAGATTTTTGCGCTATACGCTGCTTTTCGGCGGATCTGTGCACTCTACTCTGCTCTGGTACGTTCTGCTTAACTCTGGGGAGGCAAGCAATAGTGCTCACGGCAGATTGGGTTGAGTTAGATGACGTTTAGTTATGTTACGTTTGGAAAGCTTAGGATAGGATAGCTTTGACTTTTATGCTATTCGCCGCTATTCGTTGGATTTCTGCACTCTATATAGCTCTAACATGCTCTGCTTGACCCTCGGGAGGCCAGGAATACTATTCTCGGCACGTCATGTCTAGTTAGGCTACGTACCGTTAGGTAGGGGTAGGGCAGGTTTGGTTATGGTAGCTTTGCCTTTAGTGCTATAGACTGATATTCGGTCGATATTTACGCACTGCATTGCTCTACTATCATCTGCTTGTCTCCGGGGAGGCCGGCAAAAAGGGTGGTGGCAGGTTTGGTTGAGTTAGTTCTCGTTTGATTACGTTTGGTTAGGTTAGGTTAGTCTGGGTTAGGTTGGGATATCTTTGACTTTGCCGCTATACATTGCCGTTCTGCGGCCTTCTGCGCACCGCGCTCCTCTAATATATTCTGTTTGGCGATGTGGAAGCCAGCAACAGTGGTCACGGCTCGTTAGGCTTGGATAATCTACGTTAGGTTAGGATAGGATAGGACTGGTTGGGATGGGATATCTCTGACTTTTGTGCTACACTGTGTTATTTGGAGGCTTTCTGCGCTCTACTGTGATTAATACGTTCTGCCTGCCTCTGACGTGGCCAGCAATATTCTTGTCGTCACTTTAGTTTAAGCTATGTTAGTTTCGCATGTATTACGTTCTGAGAGGTTAGGATAGGGAAGTGTTGTCTTGTGTGCTGTACTCTGCTCTACGGTGGATTTGTACGCTCTGCATAGCTATACTGTGCTCTGCTCCGCTCAGGGGAGACCAGCAATAGCGATGTTGTCACGGCAGGTTTGTATAAGTTACGCTTGGTCAGGTCACGTTAGGCTACGTTCGGCTACGATGGCTTTGATTTCTGTGTTATACACTGCTATTCCATCGATTTTTGCGCTGTACTGTGCTCTAATACGTTCGGCTTGGCTCCGGGGAGTCCAGAAATAGAGGTCACTTCTCGTTACGTTTAGCTATTCTAGGCTATGTTAGGTTAGGTTAGGCCCGGTTAGGTCAGTATATCTTCGAATTTTGCGCTACGCATTGCTACCTGGAGGCCATTCGAGCCCTAATGTGCTGTACTATACTCTGCACGACTCTGGCAATGCCAGCAATGGTGATCGTGACACGACAGTTTGTATTTTGCTACGTTCGGTGTTGCTACGCTTGGTTAGTACAGGATGGGGCAGCCTTGCGTTTTGCGCTCTACGACGCGATTAAGTGGATTTCTACGCCCTACATTGCTCTAATATACCCCGCTCGACTCTGGCGAGGTCAGGAATAGTGGTCTCGACACGATAGGTTGATTTATTCCACGTTCGCTTACGTTATGTCAGTTTGTGTTAGGTACGGATTGCATTGACTTTCGTGGTATAAACTGGTGTTCGGTCGACTTCTGCGCTCCACATTGCTCTAATATGGCCTGCTTGCCTCCGGGGAGGGCAGCAATTGTGGTATCGGCACGGAAGGGTGGATTAGGTCACGTTGGGTTGCGTCACGTTTGGTCTGGTTAGGATAGTGTAGCTTTGACTCTTGTGCTGTGCGATGCTGCAGGGATGTCCGCTGCGCTTTACTGTTCTATAATATGTTCTGCCTGGCTCTGGGGAGGCCAGAAATTCTTGCCTAGACACATTGCGTTGAGTTAGCTTACGCCCGGCTTGCCTAGGTTAGGATTGGTATGGTTACGATAGCATTGACTTTTGCGGTATACACTGCTATTCGGGCGATATCAGCGCTCTGAATAGCTATACAAGCCTCTGCTTGTCTCTTGGAGGGCTGTAACGGGCGGCGTGGCACCATCTGTTGTGTTAGGTCACGTTTGGTTTGGACAGCTTAGGCTATGCCTGGTTAGGATGGCTTTGACATTTTTGCTATACAATGCTATTCGGTGGATTTCGGCGCTCCACTGTGCTCTAGTATATTCTGCTTGGCTATGCGGAGGCCAGCAGTAGTGCTCTCGGCACGTTAGTCTAAGTTATGTTGCGTTCGTTTATGTTAAGTTTGGTTAAGATAGGATAGGGTAGATTCGACTTTTGCGCTGTTCACTGCTCTCCGGTGTATTTCTGCGCTCAACATTGATCTAGTAAACTCTGCTCAAACCTCGGGAGGCCAGCAATAGTGGTCGCAGCGCGGAATGTTAAGTTAGGTTAGGCATGGCTTTGTTAGGTTACACTGTGGTAGGCTACGATAGCTTAGACGTTTGCGCTGCACACTGCTATTCTGGGGACTTCTGCACTCTTTTGATCGCTACCACTCTCTGCTGTCTCCGTGGACGCCAGGAACAGTGCCCTCGGCTGGTTAGGTTGTGTCATGTTACCTTTGGCTATGATAGGTTTAGTTAGGTTTGGTTAGGGTAGATTTGACTTTCGAGATGTACACTGCCGTTCGGAAGATTTCAGAGTTCTTCATTGCTCTGCTATGCTCTGCTCAGCTCTCGTGAGGACAGAAATAGATTTCGATGCACCTCAGGTTGGGATACGTTATTTCAGTTTATGTCGCATTTGGTTAGGTCAGGATAGAATGGCTTTGGCTTTTGTGCTATAAGCAGTTATTCGGTGGATTACTGGTCTGTACTGTGATCTAATAAGTTCTGCTTGGCTCCTGGGAGGCCGGCAATGGTGCTCTCGGCACGGTAGGTTGAGACGTGTTACGCTTGGTTAGGTTACGTTTTGTTAGGCTGTGGCAGATTAACCATGACTTTTGTGCTGCGCACTGCTATTCGGTGAGCTTCTGCGCTTTCTTGCGCTCTAGCATGTTCTGCTTGGCTCTGGGAGGGACCGCAATAGAGGTCTCGTCGCCTCAGCTTGGGGTAGATAACGTTTGGTTATGTTACGTTTGTTTGGGTTAGGATGGGATAGCTTTGACTTTTATGCTATACACCGCTGTTCGGTTCGTTCCTGCGCTCTACATTACTCTGACATGCTCTGCCTGGCTCTGTGGAGGACAGCAATGGTATCCGCGGCACGTTATGTGTAGCTAGGCTACGTTCGGTTAGGTTACGGTATCTTTGACTTTTGTGCAACACACTGCAGTGCGCTGAATTACGGTGCTCTTCCGTGTTCTAGTATATTCTGCTTTGCTCTGCGGGAGCAAGTAATAGTTGCCTCGGTGCGTTCGGTTGTGTTGAGCAACGTTCGGTTATGTTACGTTTGGCTACGTTAGGTTAGGCTAGCTTCGACTATAGTGCTATGCACTGCGTTTCCTTGGACTTCTACGCTCTACCCTCGTCTAACATTATCTACCTGGCGACAGCGTGGCCAGCAATAGTGGCCTAGGCACGTTAGGTTGTGTTTGGCTACGTTCGGTTTGGTTAGGTTATGCCTGTTTGGGTTAGAGTATCTCCGACTCTTGCGCTTTACACTCCAGCGCCGCGTATTCCTGTGCTCTACGGTGCTCCAGCCAATTCTGCTTGGCTTTGCGAAGGTCAGCAATACTGGCGTGGGGCGGTTAGGTGGAGTCCGGTTACGTTCGGTTTTGTTACGCTTGGTTACGTTTGGATACGGTAACTTTGACTTTCGCGCCGTACACTAATATTCGGAGGAATTCTGCGCTCTACTCCGCTCTAGCTTATTCTGTAGCGGTCTAGGCACTTTGGGCTAAGTTATGTTACGTTTGGGAATGCGTCGGTTGGTTAGGTTAGGTGATGGTATCTTTGACCTATGTGCAGTACGCTCTTGCTCGGTGGATATCTGCGATCTATTACGCTCTAATGCATTCTGTTTGGCCCTGGGAAGACCAGCAATAGTGGTCGCGGTACACTATTTTGAGATAGGCTACGTTTGGTTAGGTTAGATAAGGTCAGGTTAGGTTAGGATATCTTTGGCATTCGTGCTTTGCAGTGAAATGCGGCGGATTTCTGCACTGTACTGGGCTACGGTAAATTCTGCTGGGTACTGTGGAGGTCAGCAATGGTGATCTGTGCACGTTAGGGTGAGTAATGTCACCTTAGGTAATGTTAGGTTAGGTTTGGTTTGCCAGGATATCTTTGACTTTCGCTATTTGGGCTGCATTCTGGTAGGTTTGTGCGGTCTACTAAGCTCTAGCATATCCTGCATGCCTCTGTGGATGCCACTGACATTGATATTGGCAAGTTCGTTAGAGTCATGTTACATTTAGTTAGGTTAGGTATGGTTAAGTTTGGATAGGACAGTATTGACACATGTGCTATACACAGCAGTGTGGTGGATTACTGCACTGCACTGTGCTCTAGTACTTCCTGCTCGGCTCTGTGGATGCAAGCAATAGCTGTAACGGCCCGTTAGGTTTGGATAGGCTACGTTTGGTTACGTTAAGTTAGTTCGGGTTAGGTTTGAATATATTTGACTTTCTTGGTATACACTGTAATTTGGTGGATTCCTGCGCTCTCCTGTGCTCTACTTTGTTCTCCTCCCCTCTGGGCAAGCCAGTAATAGTGGTCTCGGCACGTTGGGCTGTGTTATGTGACGTTTGGTTAGGTTATGGCAGGATAAATAAGACCTTTTCGATAACCACGGATGCTCGGTGGATTTCTGAGCTGTAGATTGCACAGGTATGTTCTTCTTGGCTTTGTGGAGGCCAGCAATAGTATTGTCGGTACGTTACATTTTGTTAGGCTACGTTCGGTTAGGTTAGGTAAGGACCGGTTAGGATACGATATCTTTGACTTTTGCGCTACACACTGCAGTGCGGTGGATTACTGCGCTCTTCTGTGCTCTAGTATATTCTGCTTGGATCTGAGGAGGCAAGCAATAGTGGTCCCGGCAAGCTAGGTTGAGGTTGGTTTCGCTTTGCTTGGCTAGATTAGGATAGGTTTGGTTAGGATGGCTTCGACCTCTGTGATAAACGCAGCTATTCGGTGGATTTCTGAACTCCAATGTGATCTAATATACTCTGCTTCGCTCTGGAAAATCCAGAAACTGTGACCGCGGCGCGTTATATTGGGCCAGGTTACGCTTGGATATCTTCTGTTCGTTTGGGTTATGTTTGTATTGCATTGACTTTCCTGCTATGAACTACGATTCTATGGATTTTCGCGCTCTACTCTCCCCTAATATATTCTGTTTGGCCCTGAGGTGGGCAGCAATAGAGGTCTCGGCACGTTTGGTTGAGTTACGTTACATCTGCTTATGTTGCGTTTGGACATATTTGGATAGGATAGCTTTGACTTTTGTGTTGTACGTTGCTATTTGGTGGCTTTCTGAGCTAGACTCTCCTCTAATATGATCCGCTTGGCCATGGGGAGGTCGGCAATAGTGTCCTTGGCACCTTAGGTTGGATTATGTTTCGTTTGCTGATGTTACGCTTGGTTAGGTTACGAGAGGGTAACCTTGTCTTTTGTGCTGTACACGGATATTCGGTGTATTCGAGCGCTCTACATTGCTCTACTATGCACTGCTCGACTCTGGGGAGGCCGGCAATAGAGGTCGTGGTACGCAAAGTTATGTTATGTTACGTTTGGTTACGTTACGAATAGTTAACGGAGGAGGGAATAGTTTTGAGTTTTGTGCCACACACTGCCTTTCGGCGTGCTTCTCTGCCATACTTTGCCCTAATATGTTCTGCATGGCTCTTGGGTGGCCAGCAACAGAGGTCTCGGCGCGTTTGCTTGAGTAATGTTACGTTCGGCTAGGTTAGGTCAGCTTGGGTTTGGCTAGGGTGGCTTTGTACTTTGTGCTATACACTGCTATTCGGCGGTCTTCTGCGCACTACATTTCGCTACTATTCTCTACTCCACCCTTGGGAGGCCAGGAAAAGTGGTGGCGGCAAGTAGGTTTGAATTATGTTACGCTTGGCTACGTCATGTTTCGTTAGGATCGGAAAGGATAGCGTTGAACTTTGTGCCATGCGTTGCTATTCGATGGATTTCTGTACTCTACAGTGCCCTAGTATGCCCTGCTTGGCGATGGGGAGACCAGCAATATTTGGCAAGGCATGTTAGGTTGGGCTTGGCTACGTTTGGACATGTTGTGTTAGGGCGGGTTAGGTCACTGATATCCTCTACTGTTCCGCTTCACGCTTCAGTGCGACGATCTTCTGCGATCTACTGTGCCCTAGTATATTCTGCTTGGCTCTTCGAATGCTAGCAATAGTGGTGTACGCACGTTGGGTTGAGTTAGGTTACGTGTGGTTAGGACGGCTTTGGCTTTTCTGTTGTATACTGCACTTCGGTGGAGTTGATCTAATATGTTCCCCTTTGCTCTGGGGAAGCCAGTAATACGGTCTCCGCACGATAGGATGAGTTATGTTGCGTTCGGTAAGATTATGACGGTGTAAATTTGACCTTTGCGCTATACACGGCTCCACGCAGGATTACTGCGCTCTAGATTGCACTAGTATGCTCTGCTTGGCTCTGGGGAGGCCAGCGACAGCATTCTCGGCTCGTTACCATCTGTTAGGCTATGTTCGGTTAGGTTGGGCTAGTATCGGTTAGCTTGGGATATCTGTGCCTTTTAAGCTACACACCGCTATTCGGTGGGTTTGTGCGCTTTACTGTGCTGTAGTATATTCTGCATTGATCTTGGGAGGTCGGAAACAGTGGTGTAGGCACGTTGGGTTGTATTAGGTTCCGTTTGGCCTTATTATGTTTGATTATGTTAGGATAGGACAGCTATATCTCTTGTGCTGTACACTGCTGTACGGTGGGTTTCTCTGCCCTACTATGCTCTAATACTCCCTGCCTTGCTCTGGGAATTCCAGAAATAGTGGCCGCACGCGTTATGTTGGGCTACGTTACGTTTGGTTTCGTTAGGTTTGTTTGGGTTAGGTGAGGATATCCTTGACTTTCGTGCTATACACAGCAATTATTTGGACCTGTGTGCTCTTTTGTGCGCTGTCATATTCTGCTTGTATCAGGCGATGCCAGCAATAGTGGTCGCGGCATGTTAGGTCTAGTTACTCTACGTTTGATTGGGTTAGGTTATAACTGGTTACTACAGGATATCTTTGACTTTCCGACCAAAAAAGCGGAGCTGAGGGTGACAGGGCTCGAGGAATATGTCACTACCCGCGAGGTGGCCGCTGTCCTGGCCAGAGTTGGTGATTGCACCGAGGCGGAAATAGGAACAGGAGTGATCCGGTCTTCCGCATCGGAGAAGGGCTCTGTGTGGGACCAGCGTCCCCTCGCGGCAGCGAGAAAGGCAGTCGATTGCGCGTGGAAACGTGTCGGCTGGACTTCGGCCCGTTTCGTAACCTTGGAGGCACTGCGCCTTCAGTGCTACCGATGCCTTGCGCTCGGTCACGCAAGAAACGGATGCTCTAGCGCGGTGGAACGCAGCGACAACTGCTTTAGGTGTGTCGCGGCGGGCCACCGTGCCGGTGGGTGTAGTGCGGCTGCACCCGAGTGCCCTGTTTGCGCCGGTCTCGGCCGCCCCTCGAACCACCGGCTGTGCAGCAAGGCATGCTGCCCGCCAAAATCGAAATGCGCGGATCGCCAGGCGCCTGCAGGCGTCGCGTCCGGCTAGGCGCCCGCGAGCGCCAATTCGAAGGCAGCGTCCGCGAATTCCGTCTCCGCGGGCGCCACCACGAAGGGCCCGCCGACCGGCTGAACACCGGGCCCGCACCCGGCTCAAAAGAAGGGGGCCAGGTGGAGTCCATGGAAACGGCCTAACTTTCACGCCGTGCATGGTGCTCCAAGCCAACCTGAACCACTCGCGGGCGTCGCAGGACCTGATCCTGCAGACGCTGGTTGAGCGGGGTGTCGGGCTGGTTGTTACCGCAAAGCCGTACAGTATCCTCGATCAAGGCGGATGGTTTGGGGATGTGGACGGCTCCGTGGCGATCATCGCCAGGGTACTACTGCGGACACCCGCACCAACGCTGCTTCACAGCGGTGAGGGATTCGTTGCGGTCTCCAGGAACGACGTAGCCGTGGTAGGGTGCTACGTCTCCCCCAACCGCGGGCTCTCGTCGTGCGAGAGGTACATGGGCGGGCTCGGAGCTTTCCTCAGTGGACACGTGTCTCGTCCATTTCTGGTCCTGGGGGACATTAACGACCACTCCGTGGCGTACGGTTCCCCGCAAACAGACGCTAGGGGCGAGGCCCTGCAAGATTGGAGCGCGGGGTTGGACCTCCGGTTGCTCAACCGGGTTCCGTAAGCACGTGCGTCCGGTGGAACGGCACGACCAACGTGGACTTGTCGCTTGCATTGAGCTGTGCGGCGGGTCACCGGCTGGAGGGTGGCGGTGGAGGTGGAAACGCTTACGGACCACCTCCAAATCACCATGATTCTTGCCGTCATTCCTCGCACCGGCCTGGTATCACCCAGCTGGGAGCACACCACTGCGCCGCGATGGGCGCTCCGGCGCCTCGACCGCGACAACTTCGCCGCGGACGTCCATGTCGTCGCCTGGGCGGATGGGGCTGTCGGGCGCGAAAACGACGAAGCAAGCTTAGGGGCGGAGCGGCTATGGGCTGCGATGACGCGCGCGTGCGACGTCGCCATGCCGCGCGTGAGGAAGCCACATTCGCGGGGTGCAGTGCACTGGTGGTCGGCTGAAAGCGCGCAGCCCCGGGAGCTCTGCGTGCTCGCACGGCGCCAGTACACCCGGGCGCGTCGTCGACGACGCGCGGTGTCCGCCGAGGAAATCGCGCGTCTCTATCGCGGGTACCGGTCCGCGGTGGGCGATCTCCGGAGGGAGATTCGCAGAGCCAAATCTCGGCAATGGGACGAACTACTCTCGACGCTCGAAAGCGATCCGTGGGGACGCCCCTATAAATTAGTATTGGGGAAGTTAAGGGCATGGGCGCCCCCCGTGACCGAGCGTATGGACCCCGAGCTCCTGCGGCGGGTGATCGATACCCTCTTCCCTGTGGTGGCGGCGGATCGGGTGCATCCCGCTGCAGTGCGGTCGGAACTGGTCGGGTGGTCCGACGAGCTGGGGGTCTCGCGCGAGGAGTTGTGCCGTGCGGTCGTCAGGATGGGGGCGAGGAGCACCGCCCCCGGACCGGACGGCATCCCAGGCCGAGCATTTGCACTGGCTCTGGAAGCGTGGGGCGACCGTGTGCGACGGCTGTTCGACAGCTGCCTCAGGACCGGTCGCTTCCCGGCATGTTGGAAGAGAGCGAGGGTCGTGCTGATCCCGAAACTAGGGAAGCCCCCGAACTCTCCGAAGGCATATCGGCCGATATGCCTGCTCGACGAGGCGGGCAAGCTCTTCGAGCGCGTTCTAGCTGCCCGCCTCCGAGAGCATTTAACGAACGTGGGTCCCGATCTCAGCGTCAGCCAGTTCGGATTCCGGCATGGTCGGTCGACGATCGACGCGATCAAGCGCGTTCGTACCCTGTCGGAGGCTGCCGTCGACCGTGGCGGAGTGGTGCTGGCGGTCGGTGTGGATATCGCCAACGCCTTCAACACCCTGCCCTGGGCCGCCATCCGGTGTGCCCTGTTGTACCACAGGGTTCCCCAATACATGATGGCGGTGATCGGCGACTATTTGGCGGAGCGCTCGATCGAGTATCCCGGACGATACTCGACCGTCGTGCGTGCGACGAACTGCGGGGTTCCACAGGGATCGGTACTCGGACCGATCCTCTGGGACCTCGCGTACGACGCCGTGTTGCGCACTCCCCTCCCCCGCGGCCTGAGCCTGACGTGTTACGCGGACGACACGCTGGTGATGGCCGCCGGGTCGAGTTGGGAGGAGGCCACGCTGCGCGCGGAAAGCGGCGTGGCCCTCGTCGCGAATAGCATCCAGCGGCTAGGGCTGTGCATCTCCCCCGAGAAGACCGAGGCAATGTGGTTTTGCCATCGGCACCACGGGAAGCCGCCCAAGTCCCTGATGCGCGTGGGGAACGTCGTGGTCGAGGTACGGGACCGGATGAAATACCTCGGTCTCCTCCTCGATAGCCACTGGAAATTCGACGAACATTTTCTCGCGCTGGAACCACGCCTGGAAGGTATTGCGGGGGCGCTATGTCGCCTGCTACCCAACCTGGGAGGGCCAGACGGGAGGGTGCGCCGCCTCTACACAGGAGTCGTTCGCTCGGTGGCACTTTACGGGGCTCCGATCTGGGCGAACGACCTGGTCGCCAGTCCGCGCAGTCTGGCGATTCTCCGGCGAGTCGCTCGCAGGATGGCGATCAGGGTCGTGCGCGGTTACCGCACGATATCCCACGAGGCGGCGATGGTCCTGGCAGGTGTCCCGCCATTCGAACTGCAAGCGGTGGGGGAGGCCCGTATCTACGGTCTCCTACACGCTGGCGGCGGCGGTGCTCCTGAAGAGGGGTCCGTTTCGTTGAGGCGAAGGGTTCGAGAGTCTTTGATGACCGCCTGGCGAGCTCGGCTGAGGAAGCCGAGTAGCCGGCGGCACCGGGTGATCGAGGCTGTGCTCCCCGTGTTGGATGCATGGGGGCGCAGCGGCTGCCGGCACACATTCCGCCTGACACAGGTGCTAACCGGGCACGGGTGCTTCGGGGAGTACCTGTGTCGTATCGGGCGGGAACGTGACACGCGGTGTCATCACTGCGGGGAAGGGCGGGACACGGCGCAGAACACGCTGGCGGAATGTCCGGCGTGGGCTCTCGAGCGCCGGGTACTGTGTCGCGCGGTGGGTAGGGACCTTTCGCTCTCAGTCGACGTGGCACGGATGAAGGAGGGCTTAGGTGCGTGGCGTGCGGTGGCCTCCTTCTGC
>NW_016919524.1:0-935 GCF_001483705.2 Eufriesea mexicana
CGACTGGCGTTCGTCCCCTTCGGCCGGTTGGAAGCGATACGACTGGGATCGTCCCATTCGGTCTGTTCGAAGCGGCACGACTGGATATCTTTCGTTAATAACTCGATAAATGACGCTATGACACATGCATATTTTTACAGTTTTCTACATCGTTTCATTCATTCTAACTTATTAAAATGGCACTTTCATTAATTTCTCAATTTTCGAATCTTTTCAATTATACACTTATGTTCATTATCTATGAAAAACGTTATTTTCATGTAAAAATGTCATCCCTGTTTGTCAGTTGAATGTCCGTAACATTGCTTTGTTGTTAGCGTTGACCAGAGCGGAGATCGTCCTTTCAGTTGGTCCGAACCAGCACGACTGACGCTCGTCCCCTTCGGCCGGTTGGAGGCGATACGACTGGGATCGTCGCTTTCGGTCGGTCCGAAGCGACACGACTCGAGTTCTATCGTTAGTAGCTCGTTAAATGACGTTATGACAAATACATATATTTACAGTCTTCTACATCGTTTCATTCATTCTAACTTATTACAATGGCACTTTCATTAATTTCTCCATTTTCGAATTTTTCACTTATACACTTATCTTCATTATACATGATAAATCTTATTTTCGCGTAAAAATGGGATTGCTATTCGTCAGGTAAATGTTGGTAATAATATTTTGTTGTTAGCATCGACCGGAGCGGAGATCGTCCTTTTAGTCGGTCCGAAGCGACACGACTGGCGTTCGTCCCCTTCGGCCGGTTGGAAGCGATGCGACTGGGATCGTCCCATTCGGTCGGTTCGAAGAGGCACGACTGGATATCTTTCGTTAATAACTCGATAAATGACACTATGACACATGCATATTTTTACAGTTTTCTACATTGTCTCATTCATTCTAACTTATTACAATGGCACTTTCATTAATTTCTCAATTTTCGAATT
>NW_016919524.1:9438-11634 GCF_001483705.2 Eufriesea mexicana
CGATACGGCACGACTGGATATCTTTCGTTAATAACTCGATAAATGACGCTATGACACATGCATATTTTTACTGTTTTCTACATCATTTCATACATTCCAACTTATTACAACGGCACTTTTATTAATTTCTCAATTTTCCAATTTTTTCAATTATACACTTATGTTCATTATATATGAAAAACGTTATTTTCATGTAAAAATGTCTTCCCTGTTTGTCAGTTGAATGTCCGTAACATTGCTTTGTTGTTAGCGTTGACCAGAGCGGAGATCGTCCTTTCATTCGGTCCGAACCAGCACGACTGACGCTCGTCCCCTTCGGCCGGTTGGAGGCGATGCGACTAGGATCGTCGCTTTCGGTCGGTCCGAAGCGACACGACTGGAGTTCTATCGTTAATAGCACGATAAATAACGTTATGACATATACATGTTTTTACACTCTGCTACATGGTTTCATTCATTCTAACTTGTCACAATGTGATTTTCATTAATTTCTCATTTTTCGAATTTTTTCAATTATACACTTATCTTCATTATATATAAAAAACCTTATTTTCACTTAAAAATGTATTCCCTGTTTGTCAGTTTAATGTGCGTAACAATGCTTTGTTCTTAGCGTTGACCAGAGCGGAGATCGTCCTTTCTGTCGTTCGGAACCGTCACGACTGGCGTTCGTCCCCTTCGGCCGGTTGGAAGTGATACGACAGGGATCGGCCCATTCAGTCGGTTCGAAGCGACACGACTGGAGTTCTTTCGATATTAACTCGGTAAATAACGTTATGACATATACACATTTTTACACTTTTCTACATCGTTTCATTCGTTCTAACTTATTACAACGGCACTTTCATTAATTTCTCAATTTTTGAATTTTTTCAATCATACACTAATGTTCATTATATATGGAAAACGTTATTTTCATGTAAAAATGTCTTTCCTGTTTGTCAGTTGAATGTCCGTAACATTGCTTTGTTGTTAGCGTTGACCAGAGCGGAGATCGTCCTTTCAGTCGGTACGAACCAGCACGACTGACGCTCGTCCCCATCGGCCGGTTGGAGGCGATGCGACTGGGATCGACCCTTTCGGTCGGTCCGAAGCGACACGACTGGAGTTCTATAGTTAATAGCACGATAAATAACGTTATGACATAAACATGTTTTTACACTCTGCTACATGGTTTCATTCATTCTAACTTGTCACAAAGTGATTTTCATTAATTTCTCATTTTTCGAATTTTTTCAATTATACACTTATCTTCATTATATATGAAAAACCTTATTTTCACTTAAAAATGTCTTCCCTGTTTGTCAGTTTAATGTCCGTAACAATGCTTTGTTGTTAGCGTTGACCAGAGCGGAGATCGTCCTTTCAGTCGTTCCGAACCGTCACGACTGGCGTTCGTCCCCTTCGGCCGGTTGGAAGCGATACGACTGGGATCGTCCCATTCGGTCGGTAAATTTTTGAATTTTTTCAATCATACACTAATGTTCATTATATATGGAAAACGTTATTTTCATGTAAAAATGTCTTTCCTGTTTGTCAGTTGAATGTCCGTAACATTGCTTTGTTGTTAGCGTTGACCAGAGCGGAGATCGTCCTTTCAGTCGGTACGAACCAGCACGACTGACGCTCGTCCCCATCGGCCGGTTGGAGGCGATGCGACTGGGATCGACCCTTTCGGTCGGTCCGAAGCGACACGACTGGAGTTCTATAGTTAATAGCACGATAAATAACGTTATGACATAAACATGTTTTTACACTCTGCTACATGGTTTCATTCATTCTAACTTGTCACAAAGTGATTTTCATTAATTTCTCATTTTTCGAATTTTTTCAATTATACACTTATCTTCATTATATATGAAAAACCTTATTTTCACTTAAAAATGTCTTCCCTGTTTGTCAGTTTAATGTCCGTAACAATGCTTTGTTGTTAGCGTTGACCAGAGCGGAGATCGTCCTCTCAGTTGTTCGGAACCGTCACGAATGGCGCTCGTCCCCTTTGGCCGGTTGGAAGTGATACGACTGGGGTCGTCCCATTCGGTCGGTTCGAAGCGACACGACTGGAGTTCTTTCGATATTAACTCGGTAAATAACGTTCTGACATATACATATTTTTACACTTTTCTAAATGGTTACATTCATTCTAACTTACTACAGTGTCATTTTCATTTATTTCTCAATTTTCGAATATTTTCA
>NW_016919525.1:0-1319 GCF_001483705.2 Eufriesea mexicana
GATTAAACTGTTCATTGGTGATTTGGGTCCTGTTGCAATTCTAGAATAAGGAAAGACATATCGGTAATAGCTCGATGTACAAGCAAGCAACCACTCAGTACTGTGTACAGCAATCTTCACAGAACTGCAGCCGTTGGAGTAATTTGTTCACTGATGGTTTAGATACTATTGCAATTCTAGCGCGACAAAGGACTGTACAATTGTCCCTCGAGAAATTAATAATTGACGACACAGTACTGGGCACTGCCATCATCACAGTACTTTAGCTGTTGGAATGATTTATTCTCCGGTTATATAAAGTTAACGTCAATTACAGAGCAACAAATGTATGATACGGTTATGCCTAGATATACTTAAAAATGGCAGTACGTTAAGTAGCACATCGATCAACAGAGCACTGTAGCCGTTGGAATAATAGTTACAACGATAATATGCATTTCAGGGCTAATCCAGAATGACAAAAGGGAGATCCGTTGTTGGTCGAGGTGTTAACAACTGACTTAACAGTACTGAGTACATCCATCATTGCATTACGGCAGCCTTTGGATTAATCTGTGCACTGATGATTCAGATTGCACAGTAGTTCTAGAATAATCTTTGTGTACATCAGTATTGGCAAGAGATATTTACAACTCCCAGTACGGTGGTTGGTACATTCACCAACAGAGCACTGTAACCGTTGGATTGATCTGTTCAGTGAAGACATAAATTCCACATTAGTTTTGCAATAATGAAGGAGTACATCAGATAAAGCTAGAGATGTTAATAATTCGCAGTAAGATATTTTGGAACAGCCGAGAGTGTACTGCAGCCGTTGGATTAACGTGTTCAATGATGATATTGGTTCTATGGCATTTCTAGCATGACAGAGGACGGATCCGTCCTATCGAGAATTTAGCAGTTGAGGAAACTGTAATTAGTACAGCCAACGCCACAGCGCATTGGCAGTTGGACTAACTTTCTCTCCGATGATTTGAATTTAACAGCAATTCTAGAAGAGTCAATGTATGGTACAGTTATGCCTAGTGACATTTAGAGTTGACAGCACTCTTCTTAGTACATCCATCTGCAGTGCACTGCATCCGTTGCATTAACCTGTACCGTGATTGTTTAAATTCCACAGCAATTCTAGAATGACAAAATGCAGATCCATTACTGCCCGAGATATTAACATCTGATAACACAGTAATTAAATCGTTGTAATGACCTGTACAGTGCCGATTTAGATTCCGTGGCTTTTATAGAGGAGTGAAGGTATACATCAGTTATGCCTAGAGGTGAATACAATTTTGTGAAGATGTATATTCAATTGCAATTCT
>NW_016919525.1:4924-6254 GCF_001483705.2 Eufriesea mexicana
CTCATTATCGCTCCAGGTATGAACAGCTGATGAAACAGTACTGAGTACAGCCATCATCGCAGTAATGAATCCGCTGGAATAGTTCGTTCACTGGTGACGTAAGTTCCAAAGCAATTCTAGAATAATCAGTATATAGTTCAGTCATGACGTGTGATATTTGTAACTGTAAGAAGGTTTCTTGGTGCACCCATCAACAGGGCACCGTAGCCGTAGGGTTGGTCTATTCAAGGATGATATATATCCTTTAGCAATTGTGGAATGACAAACTACAGGTACATTGTCCGTCAAGACATTATCGTTGACGAAATAGTACTCAGTACGGCCACCACCACAGTACCCATATAGTTGAACTAATTTGTCCACTGAGAATGTATATTTAATATAAGTTCTGGAATAATCAACGTATAGTACGATTATGGCTTGGGATATTTATGAATGACAGTACGGAACTTTGTACGTCCATCAACAGTGCACACCAGCAGTTTGGATAACCTGCTCAATGATGATTTAAATAGTATGGCAATCCTAGAATGACAAAGGACAGGTGTGTTATAGCTCGAGATGTTAAAGATTGTGGGAGTAGCACTGATAACATCCGTCATCATGGTACTTAATTCGCAGGTCTAACTTCTCCACTGAAAATTTAAACTTAGCAGCAATTCTAGAATAAACACTATATAGTACGGCTATGACTAGAGATATTTACAGATGACAGTGCGAAACGTAGTACGCCCATCAGCAGTGCACTCTAGCCGTTGGATTAAACTGTTCATTGGTGATTTGGGTCCTGTTGCAATTCTAGAATAAGGAAAGACATATCGGTAATAGCTCGATGTACAAGCAAGCAACCACTCAGTACTGTGTACAGCAATCTTCACAGAACTGCAGCCGTTGGAGTAATTTGTTCACTGATGGTTTAGATACTATTGCAATTCTAGCGCGACAAAGGACTGTACAATTGTCCCTCGAGAAATTAATAATTGACGACACAGTACTGGGCACTGCCATCATCACAGTACTTTAGCTGTTGGAATGATTTATTCTCCGGTTATATAAAGTTAACGTCAATTACAGAGCAACAAATGTATGATACGGTTATGCCTAGATATACTTAAAAATGGCAGTACGTTAAGTAGCACATCGATCAACAGAGCACTGTAGCCGTTGGAATAATAGTTACAACGATAATATGCATTTCAGGGCTAATCCAGAATCACAAAAGGGAGATCCGTTGTTGGTCGAGGTGTTAACAACTGACTTAACAGTTCTGAGTACATCCATCATTGCATTACGGCAGCCTTTGGATTAATCTGTGCACTGATGATTCAGA
>NW_016919526.1:0-2152 GCF_001483705.2 Eufriesea mexicana
GGCGGAACAGCAGTGTATAGCACAAAGGTCAAACCTGCTTCCGCCATACCTAGCCAAGTCTAACATAACCAAACGTAACATAACGCAAACTAATGTGCCGAGACCGTATATTCCTGGTGTCCACAGCGACAAGCAGTGTGTGGTAGTGCGCATAAGAGCGCAGAAGTACATAGAATAGCAGTGTGTTGCACAAAAGTCAAAGCTACCGTAACCCAACACAACGAAACCTAACACAGCAGAACGCAATATAACTCAACCTAACATGCGCCTATCACTACTGTTGCCCTCCCGAGGGTCGAGCAGGTTAGAGCAGAGCAATGTAGGGCGCAGAAAACTGAACAATGGCAGTGTATAGCAAAATAGTCAAAGCTACCCTTTCGAAACCTAACTAAACGTAACATAACCGGACGCAAACTGACTTAATCTAATGTGCCGTGGCGACTGTTCCTGGGCTCCACAGAGCAAAGCAGGATATACTAGAGCACAGTACAGCGCAAAAAGCCCCCAAACAGCAGTGTATGTCACAAAAGGCAAAAGCTTCCTAACCTAACCAGGTCCAACCTGACATACCCAAACGTGGAATAACTAAACCTGACGAGCCGATACCTCTATCGCAGTTCTCGCACCAGTTCTCGCCAGGGTTGAGCAGGGCACATTATAGCAACGAAGAGCTTAAAAATCCTCCCTATACGAGTGTATAGCACAAAAGTCAAAGTTACCTTATCCTAACTTAACCAAACGTAACATAACCAAACGCAACAGAACTCAACCTAACTTGCCGCGGCTACTATTCCTGGCGTCCCCAGAGCAAAGCAGAGCATATTAGAGCGCAGTGGAGCGAAGAAATCCACCGAAAAGCAGCATGTAGCACAAAAGTCAATGGTACCCTATCCTAAACTTGCCAAACGTAACGTAAGCAAACGTAACTTAACTTAGCCTAACGTGTCGAGAGCACTATTCCTCGCGTCCACACAGACAAGCAGAGTGCGATGTCACACAGAATAGCGCATATGTCAACAGGATAGCAGTGCGTACCACAAAAGTCGAAGCTACCCTATTCTCACCTAACCAATCGTATCATAGGCAGACGTAACGTATCCAGGACGACGTGCCACGATATCAATTGCTGGCCTCACGCGAGCTATGGAGAGGATCGCAGAGCCATGTAGGGTTCTGGAATATTTCGAATAGCTGTGTACAGCAAAAAAGTAGACGATATCCTAACCTAACCAGACGAAACCTAGCTTAATCAAACGTAAACAGCCATAACCGTACTATCCCAGCCCACAATTGCTGGCCACCCCATCGCCAAACGGGACATGCTAGAGGTAAGTAAAAAGGAGAGGTCCATACAATGGCAGTGCACAGCACGAAAGTCAAAGACACCCTAACCGAACCCAAACAAACATAACCCAACCAAACGTAACCTGCCACAACCTAACGCGCCGCGGCAAGCATTTCAAGCATTCCCAGATCAAAGCAGGAAATAGTAGATCGCAGTGAGAGTTGAAATCCGCCGAATATCAGTGTGTCGCACAAAGGCCAAAGCTATCCGATCATAGCCTAACCTAACGTAGCATAACCAAACCTAACCTAACAAAACCTAACGTGCCCAGACCGCCATTGCTGCCCTTACCAGAGGCAAGCAAAACATGCTAGAGCTCAGTGGACCGCAGAATTCCACCGAATTGCAGTGCATATCACAAAAGTGAAAGGTACCCTGTCCAAACATAGCCTAATCTTCCTTAATCCAATGTAACCTAACACATACTGACGTGCAACGACCAGGGCTGCTGGTAACCACAGAGCCAAGAAGAACATGCTAGTGGACACTAGAACACAGGAATCCATTGAATCGCCGTGGATATCAGAAAAGTCTAAGCTACCCGAAACTAAGCCAAATCAACGGTACCTAACCAAACATAGCCTAACTCAACCTAACGTGCCGGGACATCTATTGCTGGCCTCCCCAGAGCCAACTAGGACATACTAGAGTAAAGTTGGGCGTCCGTACCCACCGAAAAGCGGCGTACATCGCGAAAGATAAAGCTACCCTGACCAAACATAGCCTGACCCAACCTTACCGAAAGTAACCTGACACAACGTAGCGTGCAGAGGCCGCTATTTCTGACCGTTCAGAATCAAGCTGAAA
>NW_016919526.1:2308-2784 GCF_001483705.2 Eufriesea mexicana
CGAGCGGAGGGAACACCGAAATTCATATAATCGCAGCGAATATCAGAAAAATCAAAGCTAAGTAGACCCAACCCACGCTAACAGAACATAGCCAAACATAGCCTAACACAACCTGGCGTGCCTAAACAGATATTGTTGCCCCCCCCCCCCCCAGAACCAAGCAGGACATACTAGTGCACAGCAGAGCGCAGAATTCCTTCTAATAGCAGTGCACAGCACAAATCGAAAAGCTAACCCAACCATACATGGCGTAACCAAGCCCAAACGAACGTAACATGACTAAGTATAACGTGCCGAGACCACTATTGCTGGCCTTCTCATACCCAAGCTGAAAATATTATAGCGTCGTAGGGCACGGTAATCCACCTAACAGTTGACTATAGCACTACAGTCAAAGCTATCATCTCCTGACATATGCTATCGTAACGTAACCAAAAGTAACCTAACTAAACCTAACTTGCCGCTACCACTGCTGC
>NW_016919526.1:2924-6288 GCF_001483705.2 Eufriesea mexicana
GCCTGACTCAAAATAACGAGCCGACGTCACAATTGCTGGCATTCCCAGAGCCAAGCAGAAAATATTAGAGCACTGTATGGCGCAGGACGCCACCTAATAGCAGACAACAGCACTAAAGTTATAGCAATCTTCTCCAACGCATACCAATCTTAACATATCTCAAACTGTCGTGCCGCGACCACTATTGCTGCTCTTCCCACAGCCAGGTTGTAAATATTAGAGCACCCTAGGGCGCAGGAACACACATAATATCAGACCGTAGCTCTAAATCCGAAGCTATCATCTCCTAACCTAACCAATCGTAACATAAACAAACGTAACCTAACAAAACCAAACGTTCCACGACCTGAATTGCCGGCCTCCCCAGAGCCAAGCTGAAAATATTGGAGCCCTGTTGGGCCCAGACATGCACCTAATAGCAGGATGTAGCACGAAGGTCATAGCCATTCTCTATTAACCTAACCAACGGTAACATAACCAAACGTAACGTAACACAATATAGCGCGCAGTGAGCACTATTGCTGGCCTCCGCAGGGCCAAGCAGAACATACTAGTGGAGAGTAGAATGCAGAAATCCGTAGAATCGCAGTGTATATCAGATAAGGAAGAACTACCCGAACATAACGCAAACTAACACAACATATCCAAGCATAGCCTACATAAACTGAACTTGCTGAAAAAATTATTGTTGCCCCCCCCCCCTCCTCCACCGCCCATAGCCGCGCAGGACATACTAGAGCACACTAAAGCGCAGAAGTCCGCCGAAATCATGGGTACAGCACAAAGTTAAAGCTATCCTAAACCAACGTAGCCTTAGTCAACCTAACCGAACGTAACGTGACGTAACGAAACGTGCCGAGTGCACTATTGCCAACCTTCTCAGAGCCAAGCTGAAAATGTTGGAGCCCTGCTGGGCCTAGAAATCCAACTAACTACAGACTATAGGACTAATGCCGAAGCTTCCCTCTTCTAACCTATCCAATTGTGACATAACTGAACGAAACGTAATTCAACCTAACGCGCCGTCAGCACTATTGCTGGCCTGCGCTGATCCAAGCAGGACGCGTTAGTGGCGAGTAGAACGCTGAAATCCATAGGTTAGCTGTGTATATCAGATAAGTAGGAGCAACCCAAACATAACGCAAACCAACACAACATTCGTAAACAAAACCTACATCAACAGAACTTACCGAAACCATTACTGACGACCCCCCCCTCCCCCCTAGCCACGCAGGACATACTAGAGCACAGTATAGCGCAGAAGTCCGCCGAACACCTGTGTACAGAACAAAAGTTAAAGCTATCCCAACCAAACTTAGCCTAAGCCAACCGAACCGAACGTAACATGACTAAACGTATCGTGCAGAGACGACTGTTGCTGGCGTTCCCATAGCCAAGCTGATAATATTAAAGCACTGTATGGCGCAGAAATCCACCTAACAACAGACAACAGCACCAAAGTCCGAGCTATCCTCTCCTAACTTTGCTAATTGTAACAAAAACGAACGTACCCTAACTCAACCTAATGTGCCGTGAACACTATTGCTGGCTTCTCCAGAGCCAAGCAGATCACGTTAGTGGAGGGTGGATCGCAGAAATCAATATAATCGCAGCGTATACCAGAAAAGGAAGTGCTGCTCACGCCTAATCCAGGCCAAGTGGCCATAACCAAACATAGCCTGACTCAACCTAACGTGCCGAGGCCGCAGTTGCTCCACAGAGCCGAGCAGGACATGCGAGCGCACAGTAGATCGCAGAAATCCACCGAATAGCTGCATACAGCACAAAAGTAGATGGTATCCTGTCCACACTTAGCCTGACCCAGCCTAACCGAACATAACCAGACTCATCGCAACGTGCTGAGACCATTATTGCTGGCCATGCCAGGACCGAGCTGAAAACGAAAAAGCACTGCAGGGAGCAGAAATCCACCTAAAAGCAGACTATAGCACTATCGCCAGTGTTATCCTCCCCTAACATAACCAACCGTAGCATAACCAAACGTAACATAACACAACCTAACGTACCGAGATCGCTACTTCTGCCCTCATCAGATCTAAGCAGGACGTACTAGAGCAGGGTAGAGCGCAGAAATCCACCGAATAGCAGTGTACAGCAAAATTATTGAAGCTATCCTAACCAAACTAAGCCTAACTCTACCTAACCGAACGCGACCCGACTCGACGTGACGTGCCGATACCGCTACAATTATTGCCGGCCTAGCCAGAGTGAAGCGGAACACATCAGTGGAGAGTAGAACGCAGACATCCATATAATCGCAATGTATATCAGAATAGTCAAAGGTACCCAAGCCTGTGCCGAGCAAGCTAAGCACAGCAAAGCAGAGCCTGATTCAACCTATCCTGCCGAGGCCGCCATTTTTGCCGTCCCGGGAGCCAAGTAGGGTACACTTGCGCACAGCAGAGTGCAGAAATATGACGAACAGCAGTGTACAGCAACAAAGTTAAATCTATCCTGTCAAATCTTAGCCATAACCAACCTAACCGAACGTAACATGGCTCAACGTAACGTGCCGAGACCACTATTGGTGCCAATCCCAGAGCCAAGCTGGACGCGCTAGGACAGAGTAGAGCGTAGAAATACAACGAATAGCTGTATTCAGCAGAATTTATATCTGTCCTGTCCAAATTTAGCCCATACCAACCTAATCGGACGTAAGCCGACTCAACGTAACGTGCGGATACCGGTATTTCTGGCATTCCTAGAGCCAAGCTGCAAATATTAAGGCACTCTAGGGAGCAGAAATCCTCCTTGTAGCAGGCCTTGGCACTAAAGACGAAGTTATGCTCTCGTTACATAGCCAACCGTGACATAATCAAGCGTAACCCAGCTCAACCTAAGGTGCCGCGACCACTATTGATGGCCTCCCCAGAGTTAGGCGCCACTCGTTAGTGGGGTGTAGAACCCAGAAATCCATATAGTCACAGTGTTTTTCAAAAAAGTCATAAAGCTACCCAAGCCTAACCCAAGCCAGCAAAACGTAGCCAAACATAGAATGACTCAACCTAATGTGCTGAGATAGCTATCGCTGCCCATCCCAGAGCCAAGCAGGACAGACTGGAGCACAGTAGAGCGCAGAAATAAAACGAGTAGTTTCGTGCAACACAAATGTTAAAGCTACACTGGCCAAACACAGCCAAACACAACCGAACCGAACGTAACTTGACACAACATATCGTGCTGAAACCACTGTCGCTGGCCGTCTCAGAGCCAAGCTGGAAATATTAAAGCACTGCAGGGAGCAGGAATCCACCTCATTACAGTCTATAACGAAAGGGTCAAATATATCCAAGCCATACCTGACCAAACCTAACCTAACCAATCGTAGCCCAACTCAACGTAA
>NW_016919526.1:8101-12730 GCF_001483705.2 Eufriesea mexicana
CCCCCGGCGCGACGGGTACTCGCACGCAAGCCGTCCATGCAATGCGCGCGAGCCGGGTCATTTATATGCACGCACAGCACGCACAGCACGCACACCACCGCACCGCAAAGCACGCACAGCCCGCGGAAGTCGCGCGCCCGTACCACAGTCTTTCGAACAGGCGTAAACCCAGCCGCTATCCCGTGGTCGCCGAAACCAACGTTCCAAAGGGAGTGGAGGACGGTCCACACGAAACATATCCTGACCTAAGCTAACATAACCCAACCTATCCAAACGCAGCATAACACACCACACCGTGCCGCGGCCACTGCTTCTGGACTATCTGTAGCCAAGCAGAATGTAGTACAGTACAGTAGATCACAGGAATCAACCGGACAATAGTGTATAGCGCCAATGTGAAGGCTATCCTAACCAAACATAACCTAACCTAACCTAACCCTACATACAATAATTCAACGTGACGTGCCGAGGCTACTATTCCTGGACGCACCAGTGCAAAGCAGAACATATTAGAGCGCAGTGGAACGCAGAAATCGACCGAACGGCAGTGAATGGCTCAAAAGCCTGAGCGGTATATAGCACAAAAGCCAAAGTAGCACATCCTAACATAGCTAAACGTAGCATACCCAAACGCAGTCTAACACTACCCAACATTACGAGACTGCTACTGCCGGCATCGACAGAGACCAGCAGAAAGTACTAGAGCACAGTACAGCGCAAAATTCCACCGCATTGCAGTGAATGGCACACAATCCTTAGATGCCCTAACCAAACGTGATGTAATCTAACCTAGCCAAGCGCAGCATTATCCAAAATGACGGGTCGCGACCACTGCTCCTGACCAGAGCGAAGCAGAAAGTAGCAGAGCACTTTAGATCACAGAAATCAGCCGAAAAGCAGTGTAAGGCACAAAAGACATAGTAGCCCATCCTGACTTATCCAAACGTGACATACACAAACGTAGCCTAGCCAAACCTAACACGACGACACCACCGTGACTGGCCTGCACAGGGACAAGCAGGATGTGCTAGAGCACAGTAGTGCGCAGAAATCCACGGCATTGCCGTGATAAGCATAAAGGTCGAAGATATCCCAACATAACCTGGCCTTACCCAACCAAACCAAACGTAGCGTAACTCAACAGGGCGTGCCGCGACCACTGCTGTCGGATTCCACAGAGCGAGGCACCACATAGTAGAGCACAGTAGATCACGCAAGCCCAAGGGACAGCTGTGTACGGCACAAAAGTCAAAGCTATCCTGGCAAAGTGTAGCCAAGCCTGACCTAACCAATCGTAACAGGACTCAACCTAGCGTGCCACGGACACTACTGCTCGCCTCTCCAGAGTCTAGCAGAGTACAGTATAGCTATATAGATCGCAGGAATCCACCGAAAAGCAGTGTATAGCACAAAAGTCAAAGAAATCCTGACCGAACCCTCCTAACCTAACCTAACAAAACGTAACCTAGCTATACCTAACGTGCCGAGACCACTGTTACTAGCCACCCAAGAGAAAAGCAGACCATATTAGAGCAATGTACAGACCAGAAGTACATCGAACAGCAGTCTGTTGCATAAAAGTCGAAGATATCCTAACCAAACCTGAAGTAACCTAACCTGAAGGAACGAGGCATAGCTCAACATAACGTGCCACGACCACTGCTCCTGGCCTCCCGAAGCGAAGCAGAATGCAGTGGAGCTCTGTAAGTAACTGATGTCCACCTTATAACAGTGTGCAGGACGGAAGTCACAGATACCCAAACCAAACATTACCTAACCTAACGTAACCAAACTTAACGTATCTCAAGCTATCGTGCCGAGACCACTATTACAGGCCACCCCATTGCCAAGCAGAGCATATTAGTGCAGACTAGAGCGCAGATATCCACGGGAAATCTGTGAATAGCACAAAAATGAGAGTAGCCTATCCTAACCTAAACGAACTTAACAGTATCAAACGTAACCTAATTCCACCTAACGTGCCGAAAAAACTACTGCTGGCCTACACAGACCCAAGGAGAAAATATTACAGCAGAGCAGAGCGCAGAAATCCACTGCATTGCAGTGTATAGCACGAAAGTCAAACGCTTCCTGACCAAACAATGCCTAACCTAACCCATCCAAACGTAGTGTAACTTAACATAACATGACGAGACCAGTATTGCTGGCCTCCCAGTGCCAGGCATAGCATATTAGAGCACATTCGATCGCAGAATCCAAGGAATGGCAGTGTATAACACAAAAGTCAGAGTAGCACATCCTATCCCAGCTAAACGTGACGTATCCAAACGTAGTCTAACACAACCTGGCATTGCGAGACCACTATTCCTTGTATCGACAGACACAAGCAGTATGTACTTGATCACACTGGATCGTAGAATTCCACCGAACTGCAGTGAATGGCGCAGTAGCCGCAGATGCCCTAACCAAACCTGACGTAGTCTAACCTAACCTAACGCAGCATAACCCGAAATGACGACCACTGCTCCTAGCAACCCAAAGCAAAACAGAATGTAGTGGAGCACTTTGGATCAAAGAAATCTGCCGAAAAGCTGTGTAAAGCACAAGAGACGTAGTAGCCCATCGTGACCTATCCAAACGTGTCCTACCCAAACATATCCTAGCTAAATCTAACATGACAAGACCACCATTACTGGCCTCCACAGGGACGACCTGAATGTACTAGAGCACAGCAGTCCGCAGAAATCCACCGCATTGCAGTGAATAGCACAAAAGTCGAAGATACCCTAACCGAATATGACCTAATCTAACATAACCAAGCGTAGCATAGATTAGCGCAACGTGTCAGGACCAATGCTCCTGGACACCCCAGATCCATGTAGAATGTAGTAAAGCACAGTAAATCACAGAAATCCACCGAAAAACAGTGTTTAGCACGAAAGTCAAGGCTATCCTGACAAAGTGTAGCATAACATGCCCTAACCAATCGTAACGTGCCCCAACCTAACGTTCCACGGCCACTGTTGCTCGCCGCCCCAGAGTCGAGCAGAGCATAGTAGAGCAATGTAGAGCGGAGAAATGCACCGAACGGCAGTTTATAGCACTAAAGTCGAGGATATGCCAATCCAACGTGACTCAACCCAAAACAAAAGAACGTAGCACAGCTCAGATAACGTGTCGCGAATACTGCTACTGGTCTCCACAGAGCCAAGCATAATGCAGCAGAGCAGATTGTACCGCAGAAATCCACACAATGGCAGCGTATGGCACAAATGTCTAAGCCAATCTCTCCTAACCGAACCAAACATAACGCAAGCGAACGCAGACAAACTCAAGTTGACGTGTTGAGACCACTATTGCTGGCCACGCCAGAGCCAAGCAGTATATACTAGAGCACAGTGTTTCGCAGAAATCCATCGAATAGCAGTGTATAGCACAAAAGCGAAACCTATCCTAACCGAACCTTCCAAACCTGGCCTAACGAGACGTAACCTTGCTCAACCTAACGTACCGAGAACGCTGTTACTGCCCACACCGGAAACAAGCAGGGAGCATTAGAGAACATTAGATCGCAGAAATCCACCGCATGGCAGCTTATAGCACAAAATTCGAAGCTATCGTAACCAAACTGAGCCTAACATAACCTAACCAAGCGTAACCTAACTCAACCTGATGTGCCACGACCACTATTGTTCGCCTCCACAGAGACGAGTAGAGTAAAGTAAAGCAATGCAGGGCGCAGAAATACCCGAATAGCAGTGTATAAGGCATAAGTCATGAAAATGCTAACCGAACATTCCTAACCTAACCTAAAGAAACGTAACCTAACCCAACTTAATGTACCGAGACAACAATTTCTGCCCTTCCCAGAGCCAAGCAGAGCTTATTAGGGCACATTAGAGAGCAGAAATCCAACGAATAGCTGTGTATAGCACAAAAGTCTAAGCTATCCTATCCTTACCTCACAAAACGTACCATAGCCGAAGGTAGCATAACTCAAACTAACGTGCCGATACCGCTATTCTGGCTACCCCAGGGCTACGCAGAATGTACTACTGCACAGCAGAGCGCAGAGGTCCACCGCATTCCAGTGCACATCACAAAAGCCAAACGTATACGGACCTGACACGACCTAACCTTACCTACCGAACGTAGTGTAACTCAATATAACGTGACGTGTGCGACACTGCCGTCCTCCCCAGAGACAAGCAGAACATATTAGATCGCAGTACAAAGCAAAAATTCACCGTATACCAGTGCAAAGCGTGAAAGACATGGCTGTCGTGCCCTAACACATCCAAACGTAACATATCTAAACCTATCGCTCCCAGCCACTACTGCTGGCCTGCCCAGAGCCAAGCAGAACATACTAGAGCACAGTAGAAGGCAGAAATCCTCCGGGAATCAGTGTATCGCACAAGAGTCGAGGATATCGTATCCCAACCTAGCCCAACGTAACATGGACATACGTAACTATGCACAAGCTAACACTCTGAGGACACTACTGCTGGCATCCGCTGAGTCAAGCAGGGGATATTGGAACACAGTACAGCGCAGCGATCAGCGGATAGCAGTGTGTAGCACAAAAAGTCTAAACTATTCTAAACTAACCTCACAAGACGTAACATAACCAAACGTAGTCTAACACAATATAACGTGCCGCGACCG
>NW_016919527.1:0-229 GCF_001483705.2 Eufriesea mexicana
AAGATACTATTGCCGTGCTATAGCCATTACAATGCTCTCGAATCTGCCTGGAAAAGGCACCTTTATTGACATTTTCGGCTAATATCGTGGCGAGGTTACTTTCTTGCAGAAATAAGGAGGAAGAATTCTTTTGGCGTGCTATAGTCATTGCAATACTATTGAATCTGTCTGGAAAATTTAATTTTACTAACATCTTCGACAAATATCGTCGTGATGTAACTTTCTTGCA
>NW_016919528.1:0-207 GCF_001483705.2 Eufriesea mexicana
TACGGAGGAAAGATTCTATACGTGCGCTATAGCCACTGCAATTCCGTAGAGTCTGCACGGGAAATTCAATTTTATTGACATTTTCTACTAATATCGTGGTGAGCATGCCCACTTGCATAAAGAGGTATGAAATAATCTATTGGAGTGCAATAGCCATGACAGTGCTATAGAATCTGGCTGGAAAATTCAATTTTATTGACATTATCG
>NW_016919529.1:0-456 GCF_001483705.2 Eufriesea mexicana
ACTCTCCACTAATGTGTTCAGCTAGAATCCGGACAGGCCAGAATAGTGATCGCGGCACGATGGATTGGGACAGGTTACGTTCTGTTATGCTACGGATGCCTAAGTCATGAGAGGGTAGATTTCACCTTAGTGCTATAGAATGCCGTTATGTGGATTTCTGCAATCTGCAGTGCTCTAATGCTTTTAGCTTGGCTCTGCGAATGCCAGAAATAGTGGCATAGGCACGTTACGCTGAGTCAGGCTAAGTTCGATTAGGTTGGATCTGGCTAAGTTTGGACAGGGTAGCCTTAAATTCCGCTGAACGCAGCTGTTCGCTTTATTTCTGCACCCTACTCTGCTCTAGTATGCCCTGCTTGGCTCTGTTGAGGGCAGCATTAGCTGTCCCGGCACGTAAGGTTAAGTTAGGCTATGTTTGGATATGTGCTGTTGGATTGGGTTACGTCTGGGCAGCTATGA
>NW_016919530.1:0-593 GCF_001483705.2 Eufriesea mexicana
GTTACGTTTGGATAGATTGGGTTACGTTATGCTTGGTCCGGCTTGCTTTGTCTTTCATGCTATACACAGTTATTCTTTGGACTCCTGCCCCCCACTGTGCTGTACTCTAATCTGCTAGACACTGGGGAGGCCAGCAATAGTGGTCGCGGTACGTTATGTTGGGCATTTCTACGGTAGGTTGTGTTACGTCAGTTTGGGTTAGGATAGGATGTCTTTGACCTTTCTACTGTACACTGCGATCCTATGGATTTCTGCACCCCACTCCCCTGTAACATGTTCCGCATCGCCCTGGGGAGGCCAATTATGGTGTTCGCTTCGCGTTAGATTTAGATAGATTACGTTTGCATATGTCATGTTGTGGCGGGTTAAGCTGGGGTGGCTGCGTCCTTTGTGCTACACACTGCAATTCTTTGGACTTCTCCGCCCTACTGTGCGCTATCACTATCTGCATATCTCCGTGGACGCCAGGAATGGTAATTTGGACTTCTCAGCCCTACTGTGCGCAATCACTATCTGCATATCTCCGTGGGCGCCAGGAATGGTGCCCGCAGCACGTTAGGTTGAGCTTCGTTACGTTTGGTTTGGTAAGGTTC
>NW_016919531.1:0-520 GCF_001483705.2 Eufriesea mexicana
CTGCAATGGCTATAGCACGCCAATAGTATCTTTCCTCCTTATTTATACAAGAAAGTTACCTCAAAACGATATTAGTCGAAGATATCAATGAGATTGAATTTTCGAGGCAGATTCTATAGCATTGCAATGGCTATAGCACGCCAATAGAATCTTTCGTCCATATGCATCCAAGAAATTTTGCTCAGCGCGATATTAGTCGAAAGTGTCAATAGAATTGAATTTAGCTGCCAGATTCTATAGCACTGCAATGGCAATAGCACGCTAATAGAATCGTTCCTCCTTATTTATACAAGAAAGTTACCTCAAAACGATATTAGTCGAAGATATCAATGAGATTGAATTTTCGAGGCAGATTCTATAGCATTGCAATGGCTATAGCACGCCAATAGAATCTTTCGTCCATATGCATCCAAGAAATTTTGCTCAGCGCGATATTAGTCGAAAGTGTCAATAGAATTGAATTTAGCTGCCAGATTCTATAGCACTGCAATGGCAATAGCACGCTAATAGAATCGTTCCT
>NW_016919531.1:634-942 GCF_001483705.2 Eufriesea mexicana
GAATCTTTCCTCCTTACACATGCAAGGATGCCAGCTCACCACGATATTAGTCGAAAATGACAATAAAATGGAATTTTCCATCCAGATACTGTAGAATTCCAATGGCCATAGCTGGCCAATAGAATCTTTCCTCCTTATTTATGGAAGAAAGTAACCTCACCACGATATTAATAAAAAATGTCAATAAAATTGAGTTTTCGAGGCAGATTCTATAGCACTGCAATGGCTATAGCTCGCCAGCAATATCTTTCCTCCTTACACAGGCAAGGATGTCAGCTCACCACGATATTAGTCGAAAATGTCAATAA
>NW_016919531.1:997-2211 GCF_001483705.2 Eufriesea mexicana
GCCAATAGGATCTTTCCTCCGTATTTATGAAAGAAAGTTACCTCAGCACGATATTAGCCGAAAATGTCAATAACATTGAATATTCCAGGCAGATTCTATAGCACTGCAATGGCTATAGCACGCCAATAGAATCTTTCCTCCTTATTTATGGAAAAAAGTAACCTCACCGCGATATTAATCAAAAATGTCAATAGAATTGAATTTTCGAGGCAGATTCTATAGCATTGTAATGGGTATAGAGTGCCAATAGAATCTTTCCTCTCTATTCATCGAAGAAAGCTAGCTCACCACGATATTAGTCGAAAATGTCAATAAAACTGTATTTTCCACCCAGATACTATAGAATTGCAATGGCCATAGCTGGCCAATAGAATCTTTCCTCCGCATTCATACAAGAAAGTTAGCTCACCACGATATTAGCCGAAAATGTTAATAACATTGAATACACCAGGCAGATTCTATAGCACTGCAATGACTATAGCGCGCCAATAGAATCTTTCCTCTTTATTCATCGAAGAAAGCTAGCTCACCACGATATTAGTCGAAAATGTCAATAAAACTGAATTTTCCATCCAGGTACTATAGAATTGCAATGGCTACAGCTGGCCAATAGAATCTTTCCTATCTATTTATGCAAGGATGTCTGCTCACCACGACATTAGTCGCAAATGTCAATAAAACTGAATTTTCCATCCAGATACTATAGTATTGCAATGGCTGTAGCTGGCCAATAGAATCTTACCTCCTGATTTATGCACGAAAGATACCACACATCGATATTAGTCGAAATTGTTATTAAAATTGAATTTTCGGGGAAGATTATATAGCATTGTAATGGCTATAGCACGGCAATAGTATCTTTCCTCCTTATTTATACAAGAAAGTTTGCTCACCAGGATATTAGTCGAAAATGTCAATAAAATTGAATTTTCCATCCAGACACTATAGCATTGCAATGGCTATAGCTGGCCAATAGAATCTTACCTCCTTATTTATTCACGAAAGCTACCTCACCACGATTTTAATCGATAATGTCAATAAAATTGAATTTTCGAGGCAGATTCTATAGCATTGTGATGTGTATAGCGTGCCAATAGGATCTTTCCTACTTATTAATGCACGGATGCGAGCTCACCACGATATTAGACGATAATTTCAATAAAACTGAATTTTCCATCCGGATACTATAGAATTGCAATGGCCATAGCTGGCCA
>NW_016919532.1:0-771 GCF_001483705.2 Eufriesea mexicana
GCACAAAAGTGAAAGGTACCCTAACCCAGCAAGGCCTTCCCTGACCTATACAAACGTTGTGTAGCACGACCTAACGCGCCGAGATCACGATTTCTGGCCTCCACAGGTCTAATTAGAATACAGCAGAGCGCAGTACAGCGCAGAAATGCGCCGCACTACAGTCTAAACTACAAATGACAAATATACACTAACACAACCTGGCATATCACAACCTAACACTACGTAGCCTAACACAACATAAAGCGCTGATACCACTATTGCTTTCTTTCCCAGAACCGGACTCATACTATTAGAGCACACTAGATTGCAGGAATGAGCCGAATGGCGGTGAATAGCACAAAGGTCAAAGCTACCCTCTCCATAATTATCAAATTGTAGCACAGCCAAACGTAACAAAACGCAACCTAACGTGCCGATACCACTACTGCTGGCCTCCGCATCACCAAGCGGCGCATATTAGAGGAGAGTGGGGGCCGAAGTCAATAGAATGGCAGTGTATAGCAGGAAGGTGAAAGCGATCCAAACCTAACCCATGCCAGTGTAACATATCCCAACATAAACTCAACCCAACGTGCCGCCACCAATATCTCTGGCCTCCACGGCGCAAGCAGAACATACTAGAGAAGAGTAGGGCGCAGATATCCACAGAATCGCAGTGTACAGGAGAATAGTCAAAGATATCCAAACCTAGCCCAAACTAACGTAACATAACCTGACGTAGCCAAACTGAACGGAACTTGCCACGACCACTGATTCCAGCCTCCCCTAGGT
>NW_016919533.1:0-1410 GCF_001483705.2 Eufriesea mexicana
CTACTGCATTGCAAAGGCCATAGCACTCCGAACGGATCTTTCCTCCGTACCTATGCAAGGATGCTTTCTCACCACGTAATTAGTTGAAAATGTCAATAAAATTGAATTTTCCAGGAAGATTCTATTGCATTGCAATGCCTATAGCACGCCAATAGTATCTAACCTACTTATATATAAGAGAAAGTTATCTCACCACCTTATTAGCCGAAAATGTCAATAAAATAGAATTGTCCAACCACAATCTTTATCAGTGCAATGTCTACAGCACGCCAATAGAATCTACCGTGCTTATTTAGGCAGGAAAGGTAGCTCACAACGATAATAGTCGAAACTGTCAATGCTATTGATCTTTCCAGCAAGATTCTATGGCATTACAAAGCCTATAGCACGCCAATAGAATCTTTCCTCCTTACCTATGCAAGGAAGTTAGCTCACCACGAAATTAGTCGAAAATGTCAATAAAATTGAATTTTCCAGGAAGATTCTATTGCATTGCAATGCCTATAGCACGCCAATAGAATCTATCCTACTTATATATGCGAGAAAGTTATCTCACCACCATATTAGCCGAAAATGCCAATAAAATTGAATTGTCCAACCACAATCTATATCATTGCAATGTCTACAGCACGCCAATAGAATCTACCCTGCTTATTTAGGCAGGAAAGGTAGCTCACCACGATAATAGTCGAAACTGTCAATAATATTGAACTTTCCAGCAAGATTCTATAGCATTGCAAAGCCTATAGCACGCCAATAGAATCTTTCCTCCTTATGTATGCGAGAAAGATAACTCACCACGATATTAGCCCAAAATGTCAATAAATTTAAATTTTCCATCCAGAGTCTATAGCATTGCGAAGGCTATATCAAGCCAATAGAATCATACATCCTTTTTTATGCGAGAATGTCATCACACCACGATATTAGATGAAAATGTCAGGAAAATTGAATTTTCCAACCACACACCATTTCATTGCAATGTCTACAGCACGCCAATAGAATCTACCCTGCTTGTTTATGCACGAAAGGTTGCTCACCACGAAATTAGTCGAAGATGTCAATAATATTGAACTTTCCAGCAAGATTCTATAGCATCGCAAAGCCTATAGCACGCCAATGGAATCCTTCCTCCTTATTAATGCGAGAAAGTTAACTCACCACGATATTAGCCTAAGGTGTCAATAAGATTGAATTTTCCATCCAGAATCTATAGCATTGCGAAGGCTATAGCAAGCCAATAGAATCATTCTTCCTTTTTTATGCGAGAATGTCATCTCACCACGATATTAGCCGAAAATGTCAATAAAATTGAACTTTCCATCCACACTCTATATCATTGCAATTTCTACAGCACGCCAATAGAATCTACCGTGCTTGTTTATGCACGAAAGGTAGCTCACCACGATA
>NW_016919534.1:0-251 GCF_001483705.2 Eufriesea mexicana
TATATGGATGTATGTATGGACGAGTGTATGGGTGTATGCATGGATGTTTTGATGTATGTATGGGCGTATATATGGATGTACGTATGGATGGTTGAGTGCATGGATGGATGGGTCTGTGGATGTATGGATATGTGGATGTATGGATGTATGGATGGATGGATGTATGGATGGATGGATGTATGGATGTGTGAATGGATGGATGTATATATGTATGAATTTACGGATTGAAGGATGTATGGATGGATGGAGTT
>NW_016919535.1:0-858 GCF_001483705.2 Eufriesea mexicana
ATAAGGAGGAAATATTATTTTGGCGTGCAATAACAATTGCAGTGCTACAGAATCAGCCAGGAAATGTCAATACTATTGACATTTTCGGCTAATATCTTGGTGAGCAAACTTTGTTGCATAAATAAGTTGGAAGGATTCTATTGGCGCGCTATAGCCGTTGCAATCCTATAAAATCTGCCTCGAAAATTCAATTTTATTGATAATTTCGACTAATATCGTAGTGTGTTAACCTTCTTGCATAAATAAGGAGGAAAGATGCTATTGGCGTGATATAGCCACTGAAATGCTATAGAATCTGCCTGGAATGTACAATTTTACTCATATCTTCGACTAATATCGTGGTGAGCTAACTTTCATCGATAAATAAGGAGGTAAGATTCTATTAGCGTACTATAGCCATTGCACTGCTATGGAATCTGGGTGGAAATTTGAATTTTATCGACATTACACTAATATCGTGGTGAGCAGGCTTTCTTGTATAAATACGGGGGAAAGGTACTATTGGCCTGCTACAGCCATTGCAATGCTATAGAATCTGCTTCGAAAATTCAGTTTTATTGACATTTTCGACTTATATCGTGGTGAGCATACTTTCCTGCATAATGAAGTAGGAAGCATTCCATTGGCGTGCTATAGCCATTGAAATGATATAGGATCTGACTCGGAAATTCAATTTTATAGGCATTTTGCACTAATATCATTTTGAGCCGACTTTCTTGCATAAGTGTGGAGCAAAGATTCTACTGGCGTGTAATTGTCATTGCATTCCTATTGAGTATTTCTGGGAAAATCAATTTTCTTGACATTTTCGAATAATATCGTGGTGACCGATCTTTCTTGCATAATTATGGATGAAAG
>NW_016919536.1:0-478 GCF_001483705.2 Eufriesea mexicana
AAACTCTAATCGTGCGAGTTGCAGTGTTTGGAACGCAACAATATTTCCTGTTAATTTATAATACAAGCAAGATGAACATTCACTGGCTTTTAACCCTTTGAGCGCTGAGCTGTTCGACGTTAAGCGTACGCTATGGAGCCGCTCACTTCTTACGATAGTGCACGCGCTGGACTGCCTGCTTTTACGACGAAGCGCATACTGCGCTGATTGAAATTTCATTGCGAAATATGTTGATTTTAACTTAAATAATTTGTGTGGTGACTACAGAAACCTTTAACAGAATTATTTATTTGATTAAGCAATAATAACATATAAAAAATACAATATAAAAAATATAGTTATAATAACATATAGAAAATACAATAAATACAATATAAAAAATACAGCTGTAATAACAAAATATAAAAAATAGTATATGATATATTTGAAATTGAAAATTTAATAATTTTGTACTGTATGATAAATTTCAAAACAGGGT
>NW_016919537.1:0-3287 GCF_001483705.2 Eufriesea mexicana
ACATATGAATCTAACGGCTACATTGTTATGTTGGTGGATGTAATAAGTACCGTACTGGCATTTCGAAATATCTCAAGCCGTAACCGTAAAATGCATGGACTGTTCCTGTATTGCTTTGGAACTAACATCACCAACGTGCAATGTGTTAATCCGACAGCAGTATTGTGATGATGGCTGCACTCAGTAATTTGTTGTCTATCGTTAAGGATTCGAGTGCCAGGGTTTACTTGTATTGTAATCCTAGAATTGTAATAGAATATAAATTATCAGTGAACATAATAATCCGACGGCTACAGAGCCATATCTGCCGATGAAGCAGGTGCCGTACTGTCACCTGGAAATATCTCAAGTCATAGACGTGATATACATTGATTATTCCAGTACAGCTTTGCAATTTACGTCAGTGATCAAAGTAGACCAACGACTACAGTACTGTGATGATAGCTCTTCTCACCACTGTGCACCGAGTTGTTAATATAGCGAGGGATAATAGACCTGTATTACGTCATTTGGGAATATCCAAATCTGTAATCGTAATATACATTGATTATTCCAGTATTGCCTCGGAAATTATATCACCATGATAGAAAGTATTCCAATGAAAACATTTCCGTGATGGTGGCTGTACTCAGTAATTTGTTGTCAAATGCCGAATTCTTGAGTGATAATGGAACTTCACTTTCCATTCTTAAATTGCTGTAGAAAGCTCAGCATCGGTGAACAGATTAATCCAACGGAAACAGTTGTGTGTTGGTAGCAGTACTAAGCATCGTATTGCCTATTGTAAGTATCACTATCTAAAACCGTACATTGCATGGGATATTCTAGAGTTTCTTCAGAATTTCCGTCATCAGTCAACAAAATAGTCTAACGTCTGCACTACTGCGTTGATGGCTGTACTCTGGAGTGAGTTTGAAATTTTGATATCTCGTGGATCAGTGGATCTGTATTTTGTCGTTCTAGCATTGTTATTGAATTTACATCTTTTTCGAGCATACTATACGAACGGCCATAGTGCTACACTGGCTGATGTAAGAAGTACCGTACTATCATCTGGAAACATCTCAAGACGTAACCATAACATGGATTGATCATTCCACTATTGCTTTGCAACTTAAACCATCAGTGAAGAAAGCAGATCAACGGCTACTGTACAGTAATGATGGCTGACCTCAGTAACTTGTCTTCATATGTCAATACCAATGGATCTTCACCTTTCATCTGTGAATTGCTGTAGGATACAAGTCATCAGTGAAGAGATTTATCCAACGGCATCAGTCGTCTATTGGTAGCTGTACTAAGCATCGTAATGTCAAATATAAGTGTCACTAACCATAACCGTACAATACACAGGCCTTTCTAGAGTTTCCGTCGTCAGTCGTCAAAATAGTCTAACGTATACATTACAGTGTTGACGGCTGTACTAAGTAATGTGCTGTCAATTGTTAATGACTCTAAGGATAACGGGTGTGCCTCTTGCAATTTTACAATATTTATAAAACCTTATTCATCATTGAACTGATTAATACAGCGGTTGCAATTCTCAGGTGGTCGATGCACTGAGAGCCGTACTGACAATTGCAAATATCTCTAGCAATAGACGCACTACACGCTGCTTATTCTATAATAGCTTGCAAATAACGTTACTAGTGATACAAGTTATTCAACCGTTATACTTATGTGATGATGGCCATACTCAGTACTGTGTTGTCACATCTTAACAACTGAAATGATAATGGATCTGTATTTCCAGTTCTGGAATTGCTCTGGAATATACATCATCAGTGAACATGTCGTTACAACGGCAACGGCGATCTGTTGAATGTGCAAGAGATGCCGTACTGTCAATTGTAAATATCACTAACCATAGACACACGGTACACATGGTATGCAAGAATAACTTTCGAATTTACATTGCCAGTGGACGTAGTGGTCCTACGTCTACGTTACTCCGATAGTTGGGGCTGTCAGTACTGTGCTGTAAATTGCTAATCTATCGAGGGCCATTGGGTCCGTATTTTGACATTCTAGCATTGTTACAGGACTTAAATCGTCATTTAATGAAAGAATCAGACGGCTACTGTGCTATATTGGTGGATGTAGGAAGTATCGTACTGTCAACTAGAAATATTTTGTGCCATAATCGTTATAGACGCAGACCATCCAGGAATTTCATTTGAATTTACAACGTCATTGGACAAACTGCATTAGCTACAATAAAGTGATGATTGCTGCACTCGGAACTTTGTTGTCATATGTTAAAATCTCAAGGTATAATGTAACTACATTTACAGTTCTAGAATAGCTGTGGAATATATATCGTCAGTGAACACGTCGATACAACGGTAACAGTGATATGTTGGTGGACGTACTGAATTCCGTACCGTCAAGCGTATATGTCACCAACTGCGGCCGCGCAGTACATAGTTTATACTAGAATCACTTTATAATGTACATTATCAGTGAACAAGTCCATTCAACGGCTAGAATACTGTGATAATGGCTGTACTCATTACAGCGTTGTCATTTGATAGCATCTCAAGCCACATTGGATCTGCATTTCTCGTTCCAGAATTGCTGTGGTATATACATCATCAGTGAACGTGTCGATCCAACGGCAACAGATATCTGTTGGAAGACGTACTAAATGCCGTACTGTCAAATGTAAATATAACTAACCATAATAGCACAATACATAGGTTATGCCCGAATCACTTTCGAATTTATATTATCATTGACGAAAGTATTTCAACGGCTACATTACTCTGGTACTGAGTGTTCTCAGTACCGTGTGGCAAATGGCAAATATCTCGAGGCCCAGAGGATCTGTATTTTGTCATTCTAGAAGTTTTATGGAATGTAAACCATCACGGAAAAAATTAATCCAACGAGAAGCATGCTATATATGTGCTTGTAATAGACACCGTACCGTCCATTCGAAATATCTCAAGCCAACCGTAACGTACATAGATTACTCCAGAATTTCATTGCAATTTACATTATCAGTGAACAAAATTATTCAACAGCTATAATACTATGACTGTGGCTGCACTCAGTACTGAGATGTCATATATTAATACCTCGATGGATAAGTGGTCTGCACTTCTCGCTCTAGGATTGCCGTGGAAAATGCGTCGCTAGTGAACAGATTGATCCAACCGCAACTGTGATCAGTTGGAGGATATATTAAATGCCGTACCGTCAACTGCAAATATCACTGAACATAAACACAAAATATATATGTTATTCTAGAGTCCCCTTCGAATTTACGTTATCAGTGAACAAGG
>NW_016919537.1:6260-12086 GCF_001483705.2 Eufriesea mexicana
TCATTGAATTGTTTAATCCAGCAGCAATTGTGCTGTGCTAGTAGATGTGCTAAGCACCGTAATTTCAGTTGAAAATTTCAATATCTATATACGCGCCATACATAGGATAATGAAGAATTAATTTATAATTTCCTTCAACAGTGAACAAAGTTGTCGGACGGATACTTTACTGCGATGATGGCTCCACTCAGTCATGTGTTGACAAATGTTTATATCTCGAGGAACAACGGATCTTCATTCCTCATCCTTGAATTACTCTAGTATGTATTACGATCAGTGAACAGACAAATCCTATGGAAATATTGCGCTGGTGGTAGATGTAATAAGCACCGTGCTCTGTATTGTAAATATCACTGGCCATAACTGTACTATAGATAGGTAATTCGAGGAACACCTTCGAATTTCCATCTTCAGTGAAGGAACTAGTCCAACGTATACATGACTGCGACGACGGCTGTTTTCAGTATTGTGTCATCAATTGTCGATATTTCGAGCGTCATAGGATCGGTAGTTTGTCACTCTAGAATAGTTATAGAATTTAAATCATGAATGAACAGATTAATCCTACGGCTGCAGGGCTATATTAGTGGATGTAATAAGTGCCGTTCTCTCAACTGGAGATATCCCGAGACATAACCGAAGCATACATCGTTCCTTCTAGAATTGTTTTGGAACTAATATCATCAGTGAACAAAGGTGCCGAACGGCTGCATTACTGTGATGATTGCTGTTCTCTGTACTGTGTTGCCAATTGTCAATATCGCTAGGCACAATGGATCTGTAATTTGTGATTCTAGAATATTCAAAAAAACATTGTTATCATTGAACAGATTTACACAGCGGCTGCAGGGCTCTGCTTGTGAATATCCTGAGTAGCGTACTCTCAATACGAAGTACCCCAAGCCATAACCGTGGTATTGGTTATTCAGTAATCGAATTCCAATCTGCCTCATCGGTAATTAAAGTAGTCCAACAGCTACATTACCGTGGTGATGGCAGTACTCTGTGCTATTTTGTCAATTGCTAACGTCTCGAGTGTCAGTGGATCCGTGTCTTGCATTCTAGAATTGTTACAGAACTTAAATCATCATTGAACCCATGAAAACAGAGGCTCCTCTGTTACACTGGTGGAGGTAATATGTACGGTACTGCCAATGGGAAGTATGTCATGCAATAACAGTAATATCCATTGATTGTTCCATATTTGCTATGGAATATATGTCGTGAGTGGACAAAGTAGTAGAACAGTTACATTATAGTGAATATGGCTGTACTCAGTTCTGTGTTGCCAATTGTTAATATAGCTGAGGTGTAATGGATCTGTGTTTTGTCATTCTAGAATGGGTATGAAATAGTAATCATGAGTGAACAGATTAGTGCAGAAGCTGAAGTGCTTCGCTAGTGGATGTACTAAATGTAGTACTCGAAATTGCAAATATCTCTAGCAATTACCGTAGTATACATTGGTTATTCTAAAATAGCTAAGAACTGATATTATCAGCGAAGAATGTCATTCAACTCTAACGCTACTGTGGTGATGGTTCAACTCAGTGCTTTGTCGTCAATTGCTAATATCTCGAGGGCTAAAGGTTGCGTCATTTGTCATTCCAGAATAGGTATAGGTGGAAATCATGAGTGAACACGTTAATAGAGCGGCCGCAGTGATTGTACTAAGCGCTGGTGGATGTACTAAGTACAGTACTATCAACAACAAACATCTCTAGCCTAAAGCGCATTATACATTTGTTATTCTAGAATTGCTAGGAACCGACATTATCAGTGATCAAAGTAATTGAACAGTTACGCTACCGTGACGATCTCTGTACACAGCACTGTGTCGTCTAATGTTAATATCTCGATAGTCTGTGTATCTATATCTTGTTCCTATAGCAGCACTAATATGATGATGGCTGTACTCAGTGCTTTGTTCTCAACTGTTAATGTCAGCATGGAAAACTTTTCTGTCCTTTGTCATTCTAGAATGTGTATAAAATAGGTATCACCTCTGAACAGAATAACACTGCACCCGCGGTGCTCTGCTGGTGGCCTTACTAAGTACCGCAATAACAACTGGACGTATCGCAAGCCATAAACCTACTATGCGTTCATTATTCTAGAATCACCTTCGAATTTACATCATCAGTGGACAAAGTAGACCGACGGCTACAGTACTGTGATGTTGACTGCGCACAGCATTGTGTTGCCATTTGTTAATATATCGAGTGATAATGGAACTTCATTTTACGTTCTATACCTGCTTTGGGACATAAATCGTCTGTGGACAGTTTAATCCAACGGCGACATTGCTCTGTTGATAGATGCACTAATTGCGGTACTGACCATTGTAAATATCACTAGCCATAACAGCAATATACATAGGTTATTCTAGAAGTATGTTCGAATTTACATCATCAGTGATGAAAGCATTCCAACGGCAACATTACTGTAATGATGGCTGTACTTAGTACCTTGTTGTAAATTGATAATATCTAGAGGTCAATCTAGATTTGTTATAGAATTTAATTTGTCATTTTACAGCTTAACACAATAGCTTCAGCGCGATAATGATGCACGCAGCAAGTACATCGCTTTCAATTGCCTATATCTCATGCAATAACGGTACAATATATTGATTGTTCCAGAAATGCTTTGGAATTTACATCATCAGTGTTCAATGCAGTCCAACGGCTACATTGTAGTGATGGTGGCTCTACTCAGTGCAGGCCTGACAATTGTTAATGCCTTGGGAGCTAATGGATATGCCATTTGTCATTATAGAGTTGTAATAAGAGGTAAACCATCATTGAACATAATAATGCAGCTGCTGCAGTGCTCTGCTGGTGGACCTACTATGTAGAGCGCTATCAGTGCGAAATATTTCCAGCCATGACAGTACCATAAATTCAATATTCCAAGGTTGCTATGGAATTTAGTACGTCAGTGATCGAAGCAGCACAACGGCTACATTTCTGTGATGGCGGCTGACTCCGTACTGCATTGACAATCGTTAATATCTCGAGTGATAGTAGACCTGCATTGATATTTCTCGAATTGCTGTATATTATACATCAGTGGACAGATACATCCAACGTCAGCAGCGCTATGTTCGTAAACGTATCAACTGACGTACTGATAATAGTAATTATCGCTAGCCATATCCGCACTATACATTGATTATTCAATAATTGCTTTTGAAATTATATCTGCAGGGAACAAAGTAGTCCAACGTCTACATTTCTGCGATCATAGTTTTTCTCAGTACTGCATTGTCAATTGATAGTGCCTCCAGGAATATTATATTGCGTAGTGTCACTTTAGAACTGTTATAGGATTTAAACCATCATTGAGGAGCATATTCCAGCGTCTACAGCGCTATACTAATGGATGCAGTATACACTGTACTGTCAGTTGGATATATCTCAAGACACAAACGCCATATTCGTAGGCTATTGCGGAGTCACTTTCGAATTTACATCAGTAAACGAAGTAGCACAACGGCTACGTAACTGTGGTGATTGCTTAAATCAGTAGTGTGATGCCAATTGTTAATATCTCGAGTGTCATTGGATCCGTGTATTGTCACTCTAGAATTGTTATAGAGCTTAAATCATCTTCGGGCAGTGTATTCCAACGGCTACAGTGCTATATAGGTGGATCCAGTATGAGCCTTACTGACAATCGGAATTTTCTCAAGACACAAGCACCCCATGCATAGGTCATTCCAGAGTCACCTTCGAAATCACATCATCAGTGAATAAAGTAGCCCAACGCTTACATTACTGCGATCATGGGTGTACTCAGAAGCGCGTGGTCTATTGTTATTACCTCGAGGGGCACTGGAACCCCATTTTGTCAATCTAAGATACTTATGGTGTCTTTATTATCATTGTACATATTAATCAAACCTCTGGAGTGGTATATTGGTGGATGTATTGAGGAGCGTACTGCCAAATCGAAGTATCTCGAGTCACAGCCATAACATACATTGATTATTCTAGAATTGCCTTAGAATTTACATAATAAGTGAAAAAAGTATACCAACAGATACGCTACTCGCATGATTGCCGTAGTCAGTACTGCGTTGTCAATTGTTAATATCTCGATGGTCGGTGGATATACATTTTGACATTCTAGAATTGTTAAGGAATTTATACCATGATTGAACAGGCTAATCCGACAGTTACAGTGCTACATTGGTGGATGTAATATGTACCGTACGTTCAGTTTTAAATATTTCAAGCCATGACTGTAGTGTACAAAGGTTATTCCCGCATTTCTTTGGAACATACGTCATTGGTGAGCAAGGCATTGCGACGGCTACACTACTGTGAATATGACTGTACTCAGTACAATGTTGTAAATTGTCAGTATCAAGAGGGATAGTGGGTCTGTCCTTTGTCACTCTAGATTAGCTGTAAAATCCTAATCATCAATGAACAGATTAATACAGCGACTGCATTGCTCTGTTGGCAGATGTACTAAATGACGTACTTTCAATTGAAATATGTCACCAGCCATAACCGCACTATACATTGGTTATTCTAGAGTCACTTTCGAATTTACATCATCGGTGAACAAAGAAAACCAGCGGATACACTAATATGACGTTCGCTGTACACAGTAGTGTGATGTCAATCGTTCATACCTTGATGCATAATGGACCTGCCTCTTGTAATTCTAGAACAGCTATCGAATCTATATCATCAATGAACAGATTAATACAGCGGTTGCAGAGCACTGCTGTTGGATGTACTAAGTACCGTGCTGTCATAGCCGTTCTACAAATTTAATAATACAGAATCGTTTTGGAATTTAAATCATCAGCGACCAAAGCATTCCAGCTGCTACATTATAGTGTTTATTGTTGTACTCTGTGCTTTGTTTTAAATTGTTCATATCTCCAGGTATAATGGATCTGTCTTTCGCCATTCTAGAATAGCCATAGTATCGAAATCGTCATTGAACAGAGCAATGCAGCTTCTGTAGTGCCCTGTTCGTAGATGTACTAAATGACGTACCTTCAATTGTAAATATATATATAGCCATGAACGCACTATGAATTGGTTATTCTAGAATAACATTCGAATTTACATCATCAGTAATTAAAGAAGGCCAACGGCAACACGAATGGGACAATAGCTGTGCTCAGTACTGTGCCTTCAATTGTTAATATCACGGTAGATAGTGGATCAGCATTTCTCTTTCCAGAACTCCTGTATAAGATACTACTTCAGTGACCAATCTAATCCAACGGCAACGGTGCTATGTCGGTAGACGGGCTAATTACCGTACTGGGAAGTCTAAAAGAAGGCTAGCCATAACCTTAGTTTACATAAGGCGTTACAGCAATGCATAGGAACATACGTCTCCAGTGAACAAAGTAGTCTAACGTCTAGATTACTGTGATGATACATGAACTCAGAGCGGTGATGTATGTTGTTAATATATCGAGGCATAATGGTTCTGCCTTTTGATACTCTCGAGTTCCTACAAAATCGAAATCGACATTCAGAAGATTAATGCAGCAACTGCCGTGATCTGCAGGTGGATGTAGTAAGTACCGTACTGTCAACTGCATATATCTCAAGCCGTAACCGATATATTCGCTGATTATTCCAGAACTGCCTTGGTATGTACATCATAAGAAAACAACGTAGTCCAGCGGTTTCAGTACCGCTGTAATGGCTGTACTCAACACTGTGTTATCAATTGTTAATATCTCGAGGCATAGTGGATCCGTCCCTGTATGCCTAGAATACCTAGAATGCTTTAATCATTGTTGAACCGATGAATTAGGCGGCAACAGTGCTCTGCTGGTGGATGTAC
>NW_016919538.1:0-1083 GCF_001483705.2 Eufriesea mexicana
AAATAAATTAAAATATATTAGGTGCACGTAACCAGAGTTAGTAAACTATTTGCGAAACTATTCAACAGTCATGGGTGGCGCTGATCGCAGGCGGTAAAATTTGTATTCGAACTGGATACTAGAAATCAATTCGACAGTAAAAAATTAATAAATTGCCAAGTTTTTGTAATTAATTCATGAAAATTTATAGCTGCACAGCAAAGTTGGAATTATAGGCAACATTCTTATAGGATGTTTAATTTAATAATGTTTAATTTAATAATTAATACTTACATGAGCGATAGGTTTTGTACTTCTTGTAGTAAACAAGATTGCTATAGAAAAGTATTTTTCTTACATAATATTATTATTTTGTAATAAATATAAACTAGCATAAGGAAGCGTAAAGAATAAATTTTTTATTAAGAAACTTTATCCATAATTGTGTATTTACAATGTTTTTATAGGCGAAAAATAAAAACAAAACAAAAAATATATTTAAAAGAATTATCAAAACTATGGACGGGAATCGAACCCCGGTCCTCCAGTATATCAATTCTCGATTGTCCATGATTTTACATCATCTCCAACAATTTTCTAGACAATACTTTTTCTATTTTGCAGTACATTTTAATAATTTTACTTACCTCATACTTACCTTGTACTTACCTTCCCTTACTTGCAATTCCTCCCCTTTCTTACCTTAATCACTCTTCATTTAAATATCATTTAAACAGATATTGCCCACTCTCTATTTTCAAATTCCAAAGGGAACATTGAAAATTTACAAGAGGTAGGAAATATCCTAAACTTTGTGCGCAGCTCTTAGCTTGGTATCGATTCCCAAAAATTATTCTTTGGAAAACGATACCAATTACCAGGTCTCACCACGTGGAGGTGGCTACGCATCGAGACCCGACATGCGCCCTAGTGGCGCAGCCTACTGGTGCTACCTGTATCAAAGGTACCCTAATCTAACTTGGAGCGAATTAAGTTAAAGTGACACTACTGACACTTTATTTTATTTCGTGTCTTACAAATGGAACTTCGATTCGGTATACTGAAACTCTACTGTCGCAACGCTAAGATATTTTCAAGTTCCCA
>NW_016919539.1:0-2286 GCF_001483705.2 Eufriesea mexicana
GTAGATTATAGTAGAGCAACGAAGGTCGCAGATATCCACTGGAGAGCAGTGTATAGTATAAGAGACGAAGCTATACCATCCTAAACTTGCCTAACGTAACACAACCAAACGTAATATATCTCAAACTAACGTGACGACACCGCTATTGCAGCCCTCCCCAGAGGCAGGCAGAACACGCTAGAGCACAATAGAGCGCATAACTCCACAGAATTCTTGTGCGCAGCGCAAAAGTGAAAGATATTCTGAGCAAACTTGCCGTAACTTTAGTTAACCGGAAGTACCTAGCTAAACATGACATGTCGCGACCACTCTTCCTGCGTACCTTGACACAAGCAGGTTGTCATAGCGCAAAGTGGAGCGCAGAAGTCCATAGAACAGCAGTGTGCAGCACAAAAGTAAAGCTATACTATCCTAACCAGGCCGAACATATCGTAACCAAACGTAACCTAACGCAACATACCGGGACGCTATCAGGATTGCTGGCATCCCCACACTCGAAGGGAGCAACATAATATTAGAGCAATGTAGAGCGCAGAAATCCACCGGGTAGCAGTTTATAGCGCAAAAGACAAATCTATCCTGTCCTATCATAGCAAAACGTAACATAACCAAGCGTAGTATGACACAGCCTAACGTGCCGAGACCACTACTGCTGCCCACCGGAGGCAAACAGGACATACTAGAGCACAGCAGAGCGCAGAAGTCCTCAGAAGAACAGTTTAGAACACGAAAGTCAAAGCATTCCATACCTAACCTTAACCAACGTAGCCAAACCAAACTTAGCCTAACAAAACCTAACATGCCGAGACAACTATGACTGGCATCCCGCGATTCGAGCTTAGTATTGTAGAGTAATGTGGAGCGTAGGAATCCACCGAATAGCGGCGTATAGCACGAAAGACAAAGCTACCCCTACAAACCTATCCAAGCCTAGCCTAACCAAGCGTATAATAACCCAACCAAACATGCCGCGACGAATACACCTGTCGCCCCAGGCACAAGCAGAGTGTGATAGCGCGCATTAGAGCGCTGGCGTCCGTAGGTTAGCAGTGTGTAGCACAAAAGTTGAAGACATCCTAAACAACCGTATCCTAACCTAACCCAAGCAAACGCAACCTAACAGAACCTATCGTGCCACGACCGCTATTGCTGGCCTCGCCAGAGAAGAGCAAGGTATAGTGGAGCAATGAGGATCGCAGAAATCCTCCGAACAGCTGTGTATAACAAAAAAGAAGAAGCCATCCTAACCAAACGTAACCGAAACTTACCTAACCGAACGTAACTTAACCCAGCCAAACGTGCAACGACCGCTATTGCTGTCCTCACCAGATACAAGCAGATGCTAGTAGAGCAATGCAGTGCACAGATATCGAAGGAATAGCACTGTACAGCGCAAAAAGTCAAAGCTATCCTAACCAAACATATGCTGAACTAGACGAGCCAAGATCAACATAACTCAACCTAACTTGCCGAAACCACTATTGCAGGCCTCCCCAGAGTCATGCAGAACATATTACAGTAGAGCAGAGCGCAGGAGTGCACCGAACAGCAGTCTATGATACAAAAGACAATTCTATCCCTTAACAACCTATCACAACGTAATATAAGCAATCGTAACATGACTTAACCTTACATGCTGAGACCTCTGTTGCTGGTCTCCCCAGAGTCGAGCGGAGTATAGTAGAGCAATTACGAGTGCAGAAATCCACGGTATAGCAGTGTATAGCGCAAAAACCAAGGTAATACTGCCCTAACCTGGACAAACGTGGCGTAACCGAATGCAACATAACTCAGCCTAACGTGCCCAAGGCACTATTGCTCTCCCCGCCAGAGGCATGCAGAATGTACTGGGGCACAGTAGAGCGCAGAGATCCTCCGGATTGCAGTGTATAGCTAGAAAGTCTTTGCAATCCTGACCGAACATAGCATAACGCAACCTAACCAAATGTAATCGAACTAAACCCAACGTACCGAGGCCAATATTACTGGCCACCCCAGACGCAAGCAGAAAATATTAGAGCACAGTAGAAAACCGAAATCCAGCGTATTGCAGTGCAGAGCACGAGAGTCGAAGTTATCCTTACATAAGCTGACCTAACGCAAAATAACTGAATGAAGACCAACTCACAATTACGTGCCGATGCCACAATTGCTGGCTTTCCCAGATCCAAGCAAATCATACTAAAGCGCAGGAGTGCACAGAATAGCAGAGTGTAGCAGAGGAGTAAAGATATCCAAACCTAAATCATACTGACGTAACATAACCAAACGCAGCGCAACTAAACG
>NW_016919540.1:0-396 GCF_001483705.2 Eufriesea mexicana
CCAATTTAAAGAATTTGTGGTACGAAAGTGATGACGTGTAATTTTCGTACACCCTGTATTTAATTGTAAGACTTGACAGTTACTTTTGGAACAGTTGTTTTCAAAGCTGTTAAATACTACTTTTTATTTGTTGTAAAAATACTACCTAACTATCATAGCACATAACTATCACGTACTTAATTCTTTATTTTCTATTTATTTAATTTATTTAATTTAATTTAAATACAGTCTATTTAGTTACTGCCATAATTTTGAATTGGGAAATTCCAAATTTACATACAGGGTACTTAATTCTTTATTTTCTATTTATTTAATTTATTTTATTTAATTTAAATACAGTCCATTTAGTTACTACCATAATTTTGAATTGGGAAATTCCAAATTTACATACAGGGT
>NW_016919541.1:0-12470 GCF_001483705.2 Eufriesea mexicana
AAACGCGCTGCGGCCACAATTTATGGCAATCCCAGATTAAAGCATGGGATATTGGATCGCAGTGTAGCGCAGAAAACCACCGAATATCAGTGTGTAGCACAAAACTCTTAGCTATCATATCCTAGACTAACCAAACGCAACGTAACTAAACGAAACGTAACTTATCCTAACGTACCGAGAAAGCCATTTGTGGCCTCGCCAGAACAAAGCAGAATATAATGGAGTACAGTAGATCACTGAAAACCACCAAATTGCAGTGTATAGGACAAAAGTCAATGATATCGTGATATAACCTGACCTAACCTTACCTATCCGCGCGTAGAGTAAGTTAACTTAACGAGCAGAGACCTCTGTTCGTGGCCTCCCCAGAACCAAACAGAACATATCACAGCACAGTAGAGCGCAGATATCCACGGTATAGCGGTGTATAACACAGAAGTCGAAGCCATTCCAGCCAAACGTGGCTTAACCCAAGCTAACCAAACGTAAGCTAACACAACCTATCGTGCTACGACTGCTATGTCTGGTGTCTGCAGAGTCGAGCAGAGGTTAATGGAGCAATGAAGAGCGCATAAACCCGCCCAATTGCGGTGTACAGCACAAAATTCAAATTTACCATATCCTAACCTATCCAAACGTAATCCAGCGAAACGCAATGTAACCCAACCTAGCGTGCCGAGGGCAGTATTGCTGGCAGCCCGAGTGCCAAGCAGAGCATATTAGGAGAGAGTAGGGAGCAGAAGCCCATAGAATCGCAGTGCATAGCATAAAAATCGAAGCTACACTGTCTTAATGTAGCCACGCGTAACACAGCCGATTGTACCTTATGTCAGCCTAACGCGCCGGGACCGCTCTTACTTGCATCTGCAGAGCGTTGCAAAATATACTACCGCGAAGGAGAGCGCAGAAGTCCACAGAAAACAGTCTATACCACGAAGGTCAAAGGAATCCTTACCTAAGCCAAACAAACGTAGCGTCAGCACACGTAGCCAGACTCAGCATAACGTGCCAAGACTACAATTGCTGACATTCCCAGAGCGAAGGGGAATATACTGGAGAACAGTGGAGCGCAGAAAGCCGCCGAAATGAAGTGTAAAGCACAAAAACCGAAGATATGCTAACGCAACCACATAAAAGTGTGACCTACACAAGTATAGCATGCCTGAACCTAACGTGCCGAGTCCAACTTCGCTGGCTTCCCCAGCGCAAAGCATAGCATATTAGGGTACAGTAGAGGGCAAGAATCCAGCAAATGGCAGTTTATAGCACGAAAGTAAGAACGATCCTTACCAAACATAGCAGAACCTAACCTAACCAAACGTAACCTAACGCTACCTATCATGCCACGACCACTATTGCAGGCATCCCGAGTGTCTAGCAGAATATAGTAGAGCAACGTACAGCGCAGATATCCACCGAATATTAGTGCACAGCGCAAAAGTTGAAGCTATCCTTTCCTAACATAGCCAACAGTAACATAACCGAACGCAGCCTGACACAAAGAAACATGCCGAGACCACTATTCCTGTCCTCCTCAAGGAGAAGCAGGGCACATTAGAGCGCTGTAGAGGGCAGAAGTCCTGCGAGTTGTAGTGTATAACACAAGAGTAAAGACTATCCCGTCCTTAACTAACCAAACGTAATATAACACAGACAAACGTACCGCGACCACTAACGCTGGACTCCTCAGGGACAAACAGAATATACCAGAGCATAGTAGACAGCGGATAGCCAACAGATAGCAGTGTACAGCGCAAAAGTCAACGATATCCTAACCTACCCCGATATACCCTAACACAACAAAACGAGGAATAACTGATCCTGACGGGCCGAGACCGCTATTGCTGGCCTCGCCAGTGTCGAGTAGAGCATAGAAGAGCAATGAAGAGCGCAGGAATCCTTTGAATTGCCGTGTATAGCACAAAAGTCAAAGGCATCCAATCCTAACCTGTCTAACCGTAACATTACCAAACGTAGGGTAACATAACCTATCGTGACATGACCGCTTTTGCCGGCATCCCCTGAGTCGAGTAGATTATAGTAGAGCACAGTAGAGCGCAGAAAGCCACCAAATAGCAATGTATAGCACAAAAGTCAAAGCTACCCTCTCCTAACCCTGCATAAACTATTCTAACCGAACATAACACAACTCAACCCATCGTGCCGCGTGCTGTTATGCTGGCCACCACAGCGCCAAACAGAGCATAATAGTGGATAGTAGATCGCAGGCATCCAAAGAATCGCGGTGTATAGCAGAAAAGTCTAAGCTGTCCAAAGCTAGCCAAGGCTGACACATCCTAATCAAACTTTTGCAACTTCAACATAACGTACGGAGACAATTACTGCTGGCATCCCCGTCGACAAGCAGGGCAAACTAGAGGAGAACACAGCACTGACGTACATAGAATGGCAATGCATAGCACGAATGTCATAGGTATCCCAAATTATCCCAAACATACCTATCCTAACCACACGTAACCTATCTCAACCAGACGCGCCGTGGGTGTCATTTCTGGAATTCCCAGAGCAAAGCAGGGAACGTTAGATCAAAGTAGAGTGCAGAAATCCACAGAATAGCTCTGTACTTCACGAAAGTCAAAGCTACCGTGGCCTAATCTAGCCAAACATAACACAAACAAACGTAACGTATCCCAACCTAACGTGCCTCGACCACTGATGCTGACCTGCACAGAGCAAGGCAGAACATGCTAGAGCGGGCGAATCGCAGAAATCCAGAGAATCGCAGTGCATAGCAGAAAAGTCGAAGCTATCCATACCTAACTGAGACCAACGTAACCTAGACAAACGAAGCCTAACTCTACCTAACGAGCCGAGACCAATACTGCTGATCTCCTCAGAGACAAGCAGAATATACCAGAGCACAGTATAGCGTAGGAGACCTCCAAATAGCACTGTATAGCACAAAAGTCAAAGATATCCTAGCATAACCTGGCCTATTCTATCCTAACCAAACGTATACTAACTAAACCTAACGAGCCGGGACCACTATCGCTGGGCTCCACAGAGCCAAGCAATGCCTCTGCACCCTTATCTCTGCTAATATGTTCAGCTTGGTGGTTGGGCGGCTAGCAACCGTGGCGTAGGCACGTTAGATTGAGTCATGTTGCGCTTGGCTTGGTCAGGTGAGGTTAGGTTATGTTTGGTCAGAATAGCTATGACTTTTGTCCCATACTCAGATAATCTGCCGATATTGGCAACCTGCATTGCTCGGCTATCCTCTGCTTGGCCCTGAAATCGCCCGCAACAGTGTTGGTGGCACTTTTGTTTGAGATAGGCAACGCTGAGATAGGCTAGGTTAGGTTCTGTTTGGTTAGGATGGCTTCAATTTTTGTGCTATACACTGCCATTCGGCGGATTTCCGCTCTCAACTGTTTTCTAGTATTTTCTGCTTGGCTATGCGGAGGACAGAAGTAGTGGTCTCGGCATGTTATGCTGAGTCACGTTGCGTATGTTTATGTTAGATTTGGTTATGCTAGGAGAGGATAGCGTTGACTTTCGCGCTACAAACTGCAATGTATTCGGTTTCCACGCTCGATTGTGCTGTCATATTCGCTGCGTGATTCTGGAGAGGAAAAAAATCGTGGTCTCGGCGCGTCAGGTGATGTTACGCTACGTCTGCTTATATTACGTCTGGATAGGTTACGACAGGATTGAGTTGTCTTGTGTGTTGTACAATGCTATTCGGTGTATTCGCATGACATACATTGCTGTGCTCCACTCTGCTCGAATCTGTGGAAGCCAGTGGTCTCGGCACGTTAGTTTGAATAATTCTCCGTTTTGGTTGGTTACGCTAAAATGGGTTTGGATTGAATAGTACCGTCTCACAAGTTATACAGACTCATTTGGTGGAATTCTGCGTTCTACTGTGCTCTACTGTACTGAGCACGAATCTGTGGATTGCAGCAATAGTGCTCGCGACACGATAAGATGAGTGAGACTAGGTTTGGATAGGTTCTTTTGGCTCTGGTCAGGTACGGGTAGCTTTGACTTTTCAGCGATTCCCTGCGATCCTATGGATTCCTGAGTTCTCTTCTCCTCTAATATGCCCTGCATGGCGATTGCGAGTCCAGGGATAGTGAACCCGGCTCGCTAGGTTTGGTTTGTCTACGTTTGGTTGTGTTAGAATAGGAGATGTTAGGCTATGATTTCCATGACATTTGTGCTATACGCTGCTATTTGGTAGCTTTCTGCGCCCTAGTGTGCTCCGGTATATTCTGCTTGTCTGTGGGGAGTCCAGCCATAGTGGTCGCGGCACTTCAGTGTATGTTGGAGTACGTTTGGTATGGTTATGTTACGATGCGTTAGGTGAGAATAGCTTCGTCTTTTGTGCTACACACGGCTATACTATGGACTTCTGCGTTGTGCTGTGCTCTACAACGCCCTCCTTGTGCCTGGGGACACCAGGAATAGTGGTAGCGGCAAGTTACGTTGTGTTACATTACGTTTGGTTATGTTAGGTTTGATTACGTTAGGATAGGGTAACTTCGACTTTCATGCTTTGTACTGCTATTCTGTGGATTCCTGCGCTCTACATTGTTCTAATTTTCTCAGGTTGACTCTGCGGCGGCAAGCAATGGTATTCTCGGCACGTTATGTTGAGTTATGCTTCGTTTGGTTAGGTTAGATTAGGGCAGGCTGGGTACGTGTATCTTCGATTTTTATGCTATACAGTGCCTGCCTATGGACTTCTGCTCGCTGCTATGCTCTAATATATTCCGCTTGGCGATGTGGAGGCCAGCAACAATGGTCCAGGGTCGTTAGTTTGTGTTATCTCACGTTTGGCTATGTTATGTTAGGTCAGGCTCTGTCAGGATAGACTTGACTTTTGTGCCTTACACTTCAATGCGGCGGACTTCTGCGCTCTACTGTGCGCTAGCTTCCTCTGCGTGGCACTGAACAGATCAGCAGTAGTGGTCTAGGTGCGTTAGGTTGAGTTACGTTTCGTATGCTTACGTTGCGTTTGGTTAGGTTAGGATAGCATAACCGGAAATTTTTGGATATACGCTGCTATTTGGCGGCTTTCTGCGCTCTCCTATCCTGTAGCGTATTCTGCCTTTCTCTAGGAATTCCAGTTCTACAGGTCTCAGCATCTTTATGTTAAGCTAAGTTACGTTTGTTTCTACTATGTCTGGATATGATAGGATATGGTAGCTTAGACTTTTGTCCTATACATTGCTATGTGCTGGATTTCTACGCTCCACATTGCTCTACCATACTCTGCTCTACCCTTGGGAGGACAGTAATAGTGGCCGCGGCGAGAAAGGTTGAAATATGTTACGTTTGGTCAGGCTAGCTTCGGCTAGGGTAGGGCAGAAGAACTTCGACTTTTGTGCTATACACTGCATTCGGTGGATCTCTGCGTTCTGCTGTGCTCTAACGTGCTCTTCCTGGCTCTGAGGAGGCCAGGAGTAACGGCATCCACGCGTTAGGTTGATATATTCTACGTTTGTTTAAGTTATGTTAGTTTGGGTTAGGCTTCCATAGCTTCGACTTTCGTGGTATACAGTGCTATTCTGTGAATTTCTTCGCTCTGCTGTGCTCTAGTATATCCTACCTGCCACTGGGGAGGCCAGAAATAGTGGTGTAGGCACGGCAGTTTGGATTATGTTGCGCCTGGTTATGTTACGTTATATTAGGTTAGGATAGGATAACCTTGACGTTTGCGCTATACATGGATGTTCGGTGGATCTTGGCGCACTCCACTGCTCTACAATTCTCCGCACGAACCAGGTCTGGCCTGCTATAGTGGTCGCGGCACGTTAGGTTGCGTTATGCTACGTTTGGTTAGGTCAGGTTTGGTGAGGTTATCCTTGTCTTTTGTGCTGCACATCGCTCTTCGTAGGATTTTTGCGCTCTACATTGCACTACCATACTCTGCTCGACTCTGGGGTAGCCAGCAATGGTGGTCTCGGCACGTTAGGCTGAGACATGTTACGTTGGTTAGGTTGGGTTAGGACAGCTTTGACATTTCCACTATACGCTGCTTCTCGGTGGACTTCTGTCCTCCAAGTTGCTGTAATATGCACTCTTTGGCTCTGGAGACGTCAGCAATACTGGTCTTCGCACGTTAGGTGGAGTCACATTACGTTTGGTTTCGCCACGTTTGGCTAAGGTAGGATAGCATGGCATTGACATTTCTGCTATGTACTGCGTTTCTGTGGATATCTGTGCCATATTCCCCTCTCATATGTTCTGCTTGCCTCTGGGAAGCCCAGCAATAGTTGTCGCGGTGCGTTAGGTTGAGACATATTACGTTCGGTTGGCTTAGGTTATGTTGGGTTAGGTTAGGGTAGCTTTAACTTTTCTGCTGCACAATGCATTAGTATGGGCTTCTGCGCTCTAATGTGCTCTAGCACTCCCTGACGGTCTATGGGGACGCTAGGAATTGTGGCCACGTCACGTTATGCTGAGTCATGTTACGCTTGGATAGGTTAGGTTTCGTTAGGTTTGGTTTGGATAGCTATGACTTTTGAGCAGTACGTTAGCTTGGGTAGGATAGTGTTTTTTATGTTACGTTTGCTTATGTGAGTATAGGATAGCTTTTGCTTTTGTGCTATGGAGTGCAATGCTGCTGTTTTCTGCGCTGTACAGTTCTCTGGTATATTCTGCTGGTCCCTCGGGTGGTCACCGATTGTGGTCTAGGCACGTTAAGTTCAGTTATGTTACGATTGGTTATGTTACGTATCCATACGTTGCGTTAGGATGGATTTGATATATGTGCTATACACTGCTATTCGGTGTGTGTCTGCGCTCTGCGTTCCTATTCTATTCTCTGCGCTACCCATGGGAGGCAACAAATGTGGGTCGTCGCACGTTATGTTGAAATATGCTACGATTGGATAAGTTACGTTAGTTTGGGTTAGGTTTGGATTGCTTTGACTTTTCTGCTATACACTGCGATACTATGCATTTCTACAGCCCTACCGTACTCTAGTAAGTCCTGTTTGTCTCCGGTGAGGCCAGCAAGAGAGGCCGAGGCACGTTGGGCTTTGTTTGGTTACGCTTGGTTATATTACGATTGGCTAGGTTTGGAGAGGGTAGCTTTGACTTTTGTGCTATGGACTGCTATTTGGTGGACTTCTGCGCTACATTGTGCTCTAATATGCCCTGCTTGGCACTGGGGAGGTCAGCAATTGCATTCCTCGCACGTCACGTTATGTCAGGCTACGTTTGGTTTGGGTAGGTTGTGACAGATTAGGTTGGGATATATTTGACTTTCGTGCTGTACACCGTTTTTCGGTGGATTTCTGCGTTCGACCGTACTTTACTACATTCTGCTTGGCACTGGGGTGGTCAGCAATAGTGGTCTCGTCATGTTAGGTTTAGCCCGGATACGTTTGGATATGTCACGTGTGGATAGCTCAGGATGGGCTACTATGTCTCTTGTGCTTTACACCGCTTTTCTGCGGATTTCTGTGATCTAAAGTGGTCTGCTACATTCTGCTTTGTCCTGGGTAGGCCAGGAGCAGTGGCCTCGACCCGTCATGTAGGGATATGCTGCCTTCCTTTAGGTTAGATTATGTCAGGATTGGAAAGGGTATTTACGGCTGTTGTGCCATTCACTGCAATGCTGTGGTACCCTTCGCTCTACTCTGCCCTAGTACATTCCGGTTGTCCCTGTCGATGCCAGCAATAGTGATCTCTTAATGCTAGGTTGTGTTAGGCTGCGTCAGGTGATGTCACGGTTAGCTAGGTTAGGATGTGCTACACCAACTTTTGTTCTATACACCGCTATTGCGCGGATTTCTGCGCTTTAATGTGCTCTAGCATTCTCTGCTTGGATCCGGTGTAGCCAGTAATAGTGTTGTCGACACCTGAAGTTCAGAAAGGTTGCGTTTCGTTAGGTTAGGCTAGGCTATGTTTGGTCAGGGTAGCTTTGACTTTCGTGCTATAAACTGTTATTAGGTGGATATCTGTGATATATTGTGCTCTACTACATTCTGCTTGGCCATTGGGAGGCCAGGTGCTGTGGTCGCGGCTCGTTGCGTTCACATATTCCACGCTTGGTTATGATAGGTTAGGTCTGGTTAGACTGGGTATCTTCGACTTTCGTGCCATTCACTGCAGTGCGGTGGATTTATCCACTCTACTGTTGTCCAGTACATTCAGCTTGTCTCTGTCGAGGCCAGCAATAGTGGTCTGGTAATGTTAGGTTGAGTGAGACTGAGTTTGGATGTACCAAGTTTGGCAAGGCTAGGATATGCTACTTCGTCTTTTGTGCCGTGCACCGATATTCGGTGAGTTTCTGCGACCTAACGTGCTCTACTATGCCCTGCTTGTCTTTGGGTTAGCCGGTGCTAGTATTCTAGGCACGATAGGTTGGGAAAGGTTACGTTTCGTTAGGTTGGGATAGGAAGGCTCGGTTAGGATTTTTTTGAACTTTGTGGTATAAACTGCTATTCGGTGGATTCCTGCACTCTACATTGCTGTAATATAATCTGCTCCAATCTGCGTAGGTGAGCAATAGTGGCCGCGGCACGTTAAGTTTAGCCATGTTACGTTTTGTTAGGTTAGGCTAGGTTACGTTTGGTTATTGTTGCTACAGCTTTCGTGCTGTTCACTGTTGTTCGGTCTATTCCTATGATATAGTGTGCTCTACTACATTCCGTGTGACTCCGGTGTGGCCAGGAGCAGTGGCCTCTGCACGTTGCGTTGAGCTCTGCTACGCTAGAAAGTGGTAGGTTAGGTCAGGTTAGGTTAGGATATCCTCGTCTTCTTTGCTATACAGTGCACTGCGGTGGATTTCTGCGCACTACTGTGCTCTAATTGATTCTGCCTGTCTCTGTGGAGGAGAGCAATTGTGGTCTCGTCACGTATGTATGAGATTGGCTACGTCTGCTGGTTTTCCGTTGGTTTAGGTTAGGATATAGTAGCTTATCTTTCTGCGTCATACGCAGCTAGTCGGTCGATTTCGGCGCTCTACTGTGCTCTAGTGTGCTATATTTGTCTCTGTGGCGGCCAGCAATGGTAGTGTCGGCACGTTTGTGTGTGCTTGGCTACGTTTGGTTTGGTTACGTTTGGTGAAGTTAGGATTGCACAGTTTAGGCTTTTGTGCTATACACTGCTATCCACGGGTACCTGCGCTCTACCGAGTTCTAATATTTTCTTCCAGGCTCTGCTACGGCTGGCAATATCGGTCTCGAAATATTACGTTGGGTCTCACTACGTTTGGTTATGTTAGGTAAGGTCATGTTGGTACTGATTATGTTTGTCTTTTGTGATGTAGACTACAATACGGTGGATTTCTGCGCTCCGCTGTGCGCTAGTATATTCGGCTTGTCTCCGTGGTGGCCAGGAGCAGTATTCGCGGAACGTAATTAAAGCTGTGCTACGTTCTTTGGGGTTATGTTGTGTTAGGATAGTATAGGTTACCCTCGACCTCTGTGCTATAGCCTGCCTCTTCGCGTTAGACTGAGCTACATTACGTTTGGCTATGTTACGTTTGGTGAAGTTAGGATAGAGTTGTACAGACTTCTGTGTTGTACACAGCTATGCTCCGATAACTGCGATCTTCTGTGTTTAAATATTTTCTGCTTGGCATTGTAGAGGCCAGGAAGAGTCGCCTCGGCATGTTAGTTTCGGGTAGGTTACGTTCCGTTAGGTTAGTTTGGGAATGTTTGTTTAGGATTGCTTTGAATTTTGGGCTGTACACAGCTGTTCGGTGGATTTGTGCGCTCCATATTGCTATGCGATTCTCTGCTCTACTCTGGGGAGACGAGCAACTGTGGTCGTATCATGTCATGCTCAGTTATGTTATGATCGGTTAGGCTATGTTTGGTTAACCTTTGCGAGGATAGCTTTGACTCACGTGCTCTACAACGATATACGGAGGATTGCTGCGATTTGCGGTGCTCTACTGTATTCTACTTGGCTCTGTGGAGGCCGGAAACAGTGGTCGCGGTACGTTACGTTGAGTTACGCTTAGTTTGGTTTGGTTAGGTTATGTGAGGTTAGGTCAGAGTATCTTCGACTTCTGCGTTGTACACTGCTATCCGATGGATTTCTGCCCTCTACTGTGCTCTAGAAATCGATGCTTGTATATGTGGCGGCCTGCGACGCCGGTCTCCTCATGTTGGGTTGAGCTAGGCTACGTTTGGTTACGCTACGTTTGGCTAGGTTAGGATTGGCTACTTCGACCTTCGTGCTTTACACTGCTATTCGGTAAATTTCTTCGCTCTAATGCGCTCTAACATGCTCTGCTTGGCACTGGGGTCCAGCAATATTGTTGTCGTCTCGTCTTGTTGAGTTACACTACGTTTGGGTAGGTTAGTTTAGGCCGGGATAGGCGAGGATGTCTTCGACTTTTGTGCTACTCACTGCAATGCGGTGTATTTCTGCGCTCCACGGTGCTCTATTATATTCTACTTGGCTCTGGGGAGGCCAGAAATAATGGTCGCGGTTCGTTACGTTGTGTTAGGTTACGCTTTGTTGTGTTACGTTTTTCAGTGTTAGGGTAAGATAGCTTTGACTTTTGAGCTATACTGTGCAATGCAGCTAATATCTGCGTGTTACTGTGCTCTAGTGTATACAGAAAGGGTCTGGCGTGCCTGCAATATTGGTCGCGGCAAGTTATTTTGGATTAGACTACGTTTGGTTAGGTTAGGTTTGGTCATGTTTGGTTAGGATATCTATGGCTTTTGTGATATACACTGCTATTCGTTGGATTTCTGCGTTCGGTGCAGAAGTCAAAGTTATCCTACCAAACCAAACCAAACGTGACATAACAGACGCATTCGAATGCAACCTACTGTGCCTAGACAACTTTTGCTGGTATCCCCATCGCCAAGCAGAACATAGAGCAGGGTAGGTCGCAGAATCCAATATATTGGCAGCGTATAGCAGAAAAGTCGATGCCACAGTAGCCTGACGCAAACTATCCTAACCTAACCGAACGTAACCTAACTCGAACCAACGTGCCGAGACCATTATTGCCGGCTAACCCAGAGACAAGCAGAGAAAATTTGGACGCGGTAGAGCCCAGAAACCCACAGAGCAGCAGTTTATAGCACAAAAGTCGAAGCTACCCTAACCAGACCTAAACTAGCATAACATAACAAACTACGTAACGTGTCTCAACCTATCGTGCCGCGACCACTATTGCTCGCAACCCGATGGTCGAGCAGTGTATGCTAGAGCTATGTGGAGTGCAGAAATTCTCCGTTCAGCGGTGATTAGCACAAATGTCAAAGCTATCCTGCCCTAACATATACGAACGTAATATAACCAAACGCAAGCTATCTTAACCAAACGTGTCGAGACCAATATCGCTGGCCTCCCAAGAGGCAAGTAGAATATGCTACAGCACAGTAGATAACAGAAATCAGCTGCGTTTCTGTGTATAGCATAAAGGTCTATGATATCCTAACCAAACCTTGCCCAACCTGACCTAACCAAATATTGGACAACACAGCCTAACGTACCGGGACCGCAATCGCTGGGCTCACCGGAGCCAAACAGAGCATATTAGTGCACAGCAGAGCGCTGGAATCCACCGAAGAGCAGTGTATAGCGCATTTGACATTGCGATCCAAGCCTAACCGAACTAATCGTAACATAACCAAACGTAATATAACTCAAACTGACGTGACGCGAAGACTACTACTCTCCTCTCAAGAGTCAAGCAAAACATACTAGAAGAGTGTAGAGAGCAGAGATCCATAGAATCGCAGTGAATGGCGGAAAAGTCAAAGCTATCCATGACTAACACAAGGAAGTACAACCTAACCAAACGTAACATATCTCTACCTATCGCGCTGCTGCCACTATTTGTGGCCTACCCAGAGCAAAGCAGAGCATACTAGGTCACAGCAGAGCACAGAATTTCACCGAAAAGCAGTGCATAGCACAAAGGTGAAAGCGGTCCTTTCCTAACATAGCCAAACGTAACATATCCAAAGGCACAATAATCCAACCTAACGTGCCTAGGCCACTGCTGCTGGCCTCCACATCGCCAAGCAGACCATATTTGAGGAGAGTAAGGCGTAGATATCCATAGAATGGTAGCGTATGGCAGAAATGTCAAAGCCATTCTAACCTGACCCAAACAAGCCTGGCATACCCAAAAGTAACCTAACTTATCCTCACGTGTCGGTACCACTATTTCCTTCTTTCCCATATCCAAGACGAACATACCAGATCACAGTGATGCGCAGAGGTCTTCCGAATAGCAGTATATAGCACTAAGTCAGAGCTAGCATCTCCTAACCCAACCAACCTTAACGTTACCAAACATGAACTAACACAGCCTAACGTGATGCGGACGCCAGTGCTGGCCCCCGCAGAGCCAAACAGAATATATTAGAGGAGAGTACAGCGCATTAATCCATACGGTCTCTGTGTATAGCAGTAAGGTCAAAGCTATCCAGAACTAACACAATCAAATGTAACCTAAACAAACAAAGGATAACTAAATATTACGAGGCGCGACCACCTATGCTGGGCACTACTGG
>NW_016919542.1:0-17574 GCF_001483705.2 Eufriesea mexicana
TTACGTTGGGTTACGGAAGGCTTGGTTATGTGGAGATTGGTTAGGGTAGGAGAGAATAACTTTGACTTTAGAGATATAGTCTGCTACTAGGTGGATTTCAGCGCCATGCAGGGCTCTAATATTTTCAGCATGTCACTGGCGAGGCCAGCAAGAGTGGCTCCGGCACGTCTTGCTCTGTCAGGCTACGTTCGGTTAGTTATGGTTAGCCGACGTTTGCTGAGGATAGCCTTAGCTTTTGAGCTGCACACTGCTATTCGGAGGACTCCTGCGCTCTGGCGTGCTCTGGTATATTCTGCTTGGCTATGGGGATGCCAGCAGCATTCGTCTCGGCACGCTAGTCGGTGTTGGGTTGTGTTCGGCTACGTTACGTTTGTCTATGTTAGGATAGCATGGCTATGATTTTTGTGCTATACAGTGCTTTTCGGTAGATCGTTGCGCTCTACATTTCATCACTATACTATGCTCGATCATCGGGGGGCCAGCAGTAGTGGTCGACGCACGTTACGTTGAGTTCGATTACGTCAGGTAAGGCTAGGTTACGTTGCGTTACGCTACGATGGCTTTGACTTTTGAGCTACCCACTGCTATCATACGGACTTCTGCGTTCTTCTATGCGCTATCACACTGTGCTTGCCTCTGTGGACGCCAAGAATAGCGCTCTCGGCACGTCAGGTTGAGTTATGTTACTCTTGGTTTGGTTAGGTCTGGTTAGACTTGGTCACCACACCTGTGACTTTTGAGTCATATAGACTGCCATTCGGGCACTTTCAGCGCTCCAAATTGCCCTGCTATTCTCTGATTAGCTCCCGTGAGGGCAGCAATAGCCGTCGTCGCACGTAACGTTTGTTTACGATACGTCGGCCAATATTACGTTTGGTCATGCTTGGTTAGGTTATCTTTGACTTTCATGCTATACACTGCCATTCTATGGACCACTGAGCTATGTCCTCTACTAATGTATTATGATTGGCGGTGGGGAGGCCGGCAGTTGTGGGCTAGGAACGTTAGGCTTGGTTCGGTTACGTTTGATTAGTTTGGGTCGCGTCAGATTAGGTTAGGGTGTTTCTTACTTTTTTGCTATTCACTGCTATTCGGGCGATTTCACGGATCTACATTCCTCTGCTATACCCTGCTTAGCACTCGTGAGGCCAGCAATCGCTTTCGTGACACGTCAGCTTGTGTTACGTTTCGCCTGCTTATCTTATGAATGGTTAGGTTAGGATGAGATAACTCTAACTTCAGTGCTATACATCGCTATTCGGAGGAATTCGGCGCTCAGCATTGCTGTAATGTGCCTAGCTTGTCTCTGGGGAGGCCAGCAATTTTATTCTCGGCACATTATGTTTAGCTACGTTACGCTTGGCTTGGCTACGTTAGGAGAGATTAGGTTAGGATATCTTTGGCTTTTGCGCCGCACACTGCAGTGCCGTGGACTACCGCGCTCTACTGTGCTCGAGTATGTTCTGCTTCGCTCTGGGACGGCCAACAATGGTGGTCGCGGCGAGTGAGGTTTAGTTATTCTACGCTTGGTTAGGATAGGTTAGTCCTGGTTAGGTCAGGTTATCACTGACTTTTGTTCTATACGTTACTATTTGGTAGCTTCCTGCGCTCTGCTCTGCTGTACAATACTCTGCTCGACTCTGGGGTGGCCAGGAATAAAGGTCAAGGCACGATAGGATTTGTTATGGTGCGCTTGGTAATGGCACGATTGGATAGGATAGGTTAGGGCAGCTTTGACTTTTGTGTTGTACACCGCTATTTGGTGGATATCAACGCTATGGATTACTCTACTGTACTATGCTCGACCGTGGGGTGGCCAGTAATAGTGGTCTCGGCACGTTAGTTATTGTTAGGCTACGTTTGGTTGGGCTATGTTAGTTTGTGTTAGGAATGATAGTTTTGTCTTTTGTGCTATACACTACTATACGTTGAATTTCTGCGCTCTACTGTGCTCTAGTATGTTCTGCTTGGCTCTGGGGAAGCCAGTAATAGTGGCCTCCGTGCGATACGTTGAGAAAATATACGTTTTGTTGGGTTAAGTTTGCTTATGTTGGTTTTAGATGGCTTCGACTCTTCCCGCTACACACTTCGATTACATAGTTTTTTGCGCTCTAATCTCCTCTATTATGCTCTGCTCGACTCTGCAGAGGCCAGCAAAACAAATCGCGGAGCGTTAGCCTGGGATAGCTTACGTTTGGGTAGGTTACGTTTGGCTAGGATAGCCTTGACATTTGTGCTCTACACAGATATAATACGGACTCCTATGCTCTTCCGTGCTCTGGTATGTTATGCTTGGCTCTGGGTAAGCCAGCAGTCTTTGCCTCGGCACGCTAGTCTGGGTTAGGCTGCGTTTGGTTATGTGATTCTTTATTAGGTTAGGATGGGATAGCTTTGACTTTTGTGCTACACACGGCTATTCCGTGGATTTCTGCGCTCTACTGGGATCTAATCTTCCCTGCTTTGCTCCGGGAATTCCAGAAATTGTGGCCGCGGCACGTTAGGATGAGATTGGTTACGTTTGGTTAGGTATGGTTTGGTTGGACTTGGTTAGGACAGCTTTGACTTTTGTGATATACACAGATATTTTTTATCTTTCTACGCTCTACTGCGCTCTAGTATGTCCTGGTTGGCTCTGGGGCGGACAGAAATAGTGGTCTCCGTACGTGAGGTTAAGTTAGGCTTCGTAGGGTTACGTTACGTTTGGATAGGTTAGGATAGGTCAGCTTTTACTTTTGAGCTATACACGGCTATTCGGTCGATATCTGTGCACTGCACTGCTCTGCTAGCATCTGCTTGAATGTGGGGAGTCTAGCAGCAGCGGTCGTTTCACGTTTTGTTGGGGTAGGTTATATTTGGTTAGGTTTGGTTAGGTTAAGTGTAAGGTTAGGTCAGGATGTCTTTTAATTTTGTGCTATACATTGCTGTTTAGTGTCTTTTTTCTCCTTAAAGTGCTCTAGTATATTCTGTTTGACTCTGTGGAGGCCAGGAATGGTGGTCTCGTGGCGTTAGGTTAAGTTATGTTGCGTTTGGTTACTTTACCTTTGGTTAGTTTAGATAGGGTACCTTTGACTTTTGTGCTGTACACATCTATTCGTTAGATGTCGGTGATCTGCACTTCTCTACCAGCATCTGCTTGAATCTGTGGGGGCCAGCAATAGCGGTCGTTGCACGTTTGGTTGGGAAGCGATAGGCTTGACTATCTTAAGTTAGGTTAAGCTTGGCGAGGATGGCTTTGACTTTTGTGATATACACTGCTCTTCGGTCGATACCTGCGCTCTTCATTGCTGTGCTAGCACCTGGTTGTCTCTGGGGAGGCCAGCAATGGAGGTCGTGGCACGTTTGTTTGAGTTACGTTACCTTCGGTTAGTTTACGTTAGCTTACGTTTGGTTATGTTGGCTTTGACTTTTGTGCTATACACTACTTTTCGGTGGATTTCTGCGCTCTACATTGCTGCACTATAATATTCCCGTCTATGGGGAGGCCAGTAGTATTGGTCTTGGCACGTTAGATTTTGTGAGGCTACGTCAGTCTAGGTTATGCTGGTCAGGCTTAGGTCTGGATAGCTCCAACTTAGGTGGTTTACACTGTTAATAGTCTAGGTTACGCTGGTCAGGCTTAGGTCTGGATAGCTCCAACTTAGGTGGTTTACACTGTTTTTCGTTGGATTTCTGCGCTCTACTCTGTTCTAGTATGTACTGATTGACTCTGTGGAGGCCAGCAGTATTGTTCTCGGCACATTAGGTTGAGATAGATTGCGTATAGTCATGGTACGTGTGGTTAGGTTGGGATAGGGTAACTCTGACTTTTGTGTCATACATTGTCATTCGGAGGTTTTCTGTGCTCTATATAGCTCTAATATGCTCTCGTTGGCTCTTAGGTCGGCAGCAAAGATAATCTCGGCACCTCATGTTCAGTTGTGCTACGTTCTGTTAAGTTCAGTGAGGACAGGTTGGGCTTGGGTGTCTCACACTTTTGCACTATCCACTGCAATGCGGTGGATTACTGCGATCTACTATGCTCCAGTATATTGTGGTTGGCCCAGTTGAGCCCAGCAATAGTAGTCTCCGCTCGTTAGGTTGAGTTAAGATACGTTCGGTTATGTTACGTGTGGTTATGTTTGGATAGTGTAGATTCGACTATTATGATACGCACTGCGACGCTATGGAATTCTGGGCTCTTATCTACCCTAATGTGCTCTGCTTGGCGATGTGGAGGCCCGCAATTTTGGACTCGGCACGTTAGGTTTAGTTAGTCTGCGTTCGGTAATGTTAGCGTAGGTCAGGTTGGTACATGGTTTCTTTGACTTTTGCGCTATACACTGCTATTTGGTCGCTTTCTGCGCTCTTCTGTGCTCTAGTATATTCTGCTTGTCCATGGGGATGCAAGCAACTCTGGTCTCGGCACGTCGTGTTTAGTTAGGATACGTTTGCTATATTACGTTTGGCTAGAATAGGACAGGATAGAGTTGACTTTTGTGCTATAGACAGCTATTCGGTGTACATCTTGGCATACTCTGCTTGGTTCTGAGAGGCCAGCAATAGTGGTTCCGGCACGTTAGGTTGAGTTAGGGTACGATTGGTTAGGTTGGGGTAGGTTATGTTTGGTTAGGGTGGCTTTGACATTTGTGCTATACACTGCTATTCGGTGGATTTCCGAGATCCAGTGTGCTGTAATATGTCCCGCTCGTCTCCGTGCAGGCCCGCAATAGTGGTCGTGGCACGTTTGGATGTGATACGTTACGCTTGGTTTGGCTACATTAGGTTAAGCTTGGCGAGGATGGCTTTGACTTTTGTGACTTACACTGCATTTCGGACAATACCTGCGCTCTGCATTGCTGTACTAGCACCTGGTTGTCTCTAGGGGCGCCGGCAATAGTGGTCGCGGAACGATACGCTTAGATACTCTACGTTTGGTTAGGTTACATTCGGCCTGAATAGGTTAGGATACCATTGACTTTGTCGCTACACGCAGTTGCTCGATGGATTCTTGCCTTTCACTTCGATCTACTCTAATCTGATAGACCGTGTGGAGGCCTCAAATACTAGCCGCGGCGCGTTACGTTGATTTTGACTACGTTAGATTAGGTTACGTTAGTTTGGATTAGATTTGGATACCTTTGACTTTTCTGCTGCACACTAATGTTCTATGGATTTCTGCGCCATGCGCTCCTGTTATATATTCTGCTTGGCTCTGAGAATGCCAGGATTAGTGTTCTCGGCACGAGAGGCTGAGTTATGATACGTATGGTTTCGTTATTTTTGGTTAAGATAGCATTGTCTTATGGGCTGTACACTGCAATTCGTACAATTTCTGCGTTCCATATTGCTCTGCTACAGTCTGCTGAGCTCTCGTGAGGCGAGCAGCAGCGGTCGTTGTACGTCATGTTGGGCAAAGTTAAGTTCCCGCCTGTTACGATTGGTTATGCTAGGACAGGATAGCTGGGACCTTTTTGCTGTACACCGCAATTCGGTGGAATCTTGCGCCGTACTGTGCTTTAATATGCCCTGCTTGGCTCTGGGGAGTCCAGCAAATGGTGTCTCGGGCCGTTGGGTTTAATTATTCAGCGTTTGGTTAGGTTAGGTTGTGTCATGTTAGGTAAGCATATCTTTGACTCCTATGCTATACACTGCTATTCGGTGGACTTCTACGCTCTACGTTGCTCTACTATACGCTGCTCGACTCCCGGGGGGGGGGGGGCAGCAATAGTGGTTGTGGCACGTTAGGTTGTGTTATGTTACGTTCTGTTAGGTTCGGTTAGGCAACGTTTTGTCTTGATCGTGCTACGCACAGAAATTCGTTGGATTCCTTTGCTCCGCTATGCTCTACTCTAAACTACTAAACACTGGGGAGGCCATCAATGGTTGTCGCGGCACGTTACGTTGATGTTTTCTACGTTAGGCTATGTTATATTAGTTTGGCTTAGGCTTGAATATATCTTACGTTTCTGCTGTACACTGAGATTCTATGGATTTCTGCGCCATTCTCTCCTATGATATCCCCTTCTTGGCTCTAGCTAGGCCAGCAATATTTGTGGCGGCACGTTAGGTTGTGTTCTGTTACGTTTGGTGGTGTAACGTTTGGTTAGGTTAGGATAGGTTGCCTTTCACTTTTTTGCTACATACTGCTTTTCGGAGGTGGAACGTTTGGTTAGGTTAGGATAGGTTGCCTTTCACTATTTTGCTACATACTGCTTTTCGGTGGATTTCTCCACTCGACTGTGCTCTAATATGCTCTGCTTTGCCCTGGGGAGGCCGGTGATTGTGTCCGCGGTATGATAAGCATAGTTATGTCACGTTAGGCTAGTTTATGTTAGCATGGCTAAGCTTTCGATAGCTTCGATTTTTCTGCTACACAATGCTATTCTATGGACTTCTGCGCTCTATAGTGCGCTTCAACTCTGCTTGTGTCTGTGGACATCAGGAATCGCTGTCGCGGCAAGGTGGGTTGAGTTATTTTGCGTTCGGTCTTGCAGGGTTTGGATAGGTATGCTTGGCATAGCTTTGACTATAGTGCTATGCAGTGCTATTCGGTCCATTTCAGCGTCTTACATTGCTCTGCTAAACTCTGCATGGCTCTCGTGATTCCAGTGATAGTGGTCCGCGATGTCAGGTTGAGTTCGGCTGTGTTCGGCTAGGTTATGTTAGCCTGGGTTGTGGTTGGTTAGATTCGGCTAACGTGGTATACAGTGATGTTCGGTGGATATCTACGATCCACTGTGCTCTAGTATACTCTGCTTTGCTTTAGGGCAGGGGGGCGGGCAGGTAGTAATGGTCTCGGAACGATAGGTTGAGTTCAGCTATGTTCGGTTATGTTACGCATGGCTATGTTAGAATAGCGTAACTTCGACTGCTGTGCTATATGATGCGATTCTATCGATTCCTGCGACCTACTATCCTCTAGAATGTTCTGCTTGGATCTGGGGGAGAGGGCAGCAATTGTGGTGGCGTCACGTTTGGTTGAGTTTGACTACGTTTGGTAGCGTTACGATTGGTTAGGTTAGGTCAGGGTGCCTTTGGCTCTTGTGCTACATACAGCTCTTCGGTGGATTCCACCGATCTACTGTGCTCTAATATGTCCTGCTTGGCTCTGGGTAGGCCAGCAATGGTGGTTTTGCATCTTAGTTTATGTTAGTATGCGTTTAGTTATACTACGGTTGGATATCGTAGGATAGGATATCTTTGACACTTCTGCTATACACCGCTATTTGGTGGCTTTCTATGACCCACGTTGATCTACTAAACCCTGTTTGGCTCCGGGAAAGACAGTAACAGTGGTCTCGGCCCGCTAGAATATGTTAGGTTACGTTTGGTAGTTTCTGCTATACACCGCTATTCGGTGGATTTCTATGACCCACGTTGATCTACTAAACCCTGCTTCGCTCCGGGAAGGACAGTAACAGTGGTCTCGGCCCGCTAGAATATGTTAGGTTACGTTTGGTTACGTTGTGTTTGCTTGGCTATGTTCGCATGGATTTGGTTTTTGTGGTATACACTGTTATTCGGTGGATTTCCGCGGGCTACTGTGCTCTACTATACTCTTCTCGTCTCTGGGGATGTCGGCAATGGCGGTCGTGCCTCCATAGTTTGAGTTAGGTAACGTTTGGTTAGTTTAGGTTAGGTTAGGCTTGGTTAGGATGGCTTTGACTTTTGTGCTATACTCAGCCATTCGTTGAACTTCTCAGGTCTACTGCTCCCTAATATCTCCTGCTTGTTACTGCGGAGGCCAGCAGTAGTGTTCTCGGAACGATAGGTTTTGGTTATACTATGCTTGGTTAGGTTACGTTAGGTACGGTTAGGTTAAGGTATCTATGACCTTTGTGGTATACTTTGTTATTTAGTGGTCTTTTACGCCCTACTGTGCTCGACTATACTCTGCTCTAATCTGGGTAGCCAGAAATATTGGTCGCGGCACGTTAGGTTGAGCTAGATTACGTTTGGTTTGGTTAGGACGGGACAGCTTTGTCTTTTGTGCTATATATAATATTTCGAAGGATTTCCACACTCTTAGGTGCTCTACTATACTCTATTCGATCCCGGGGGCCACCAATGGTCGGTCGTGGCACCATAGGTTGAGTTAGGTAACTTTTGGTTAGGTTAGGTTAGGTTATGTTTGGTAAGGATGGCTCACACTTTTATGCTATACACTGCTATTCGGTGGATTTTCTGCTCTCTACTGTGCTCTAGTATGTCCTGCTTGTCTCTGTGGAAGGCAACAGTAGCTGTCTCGGCACGTTAGGTTGAGTTTGGCGCTGTTTGGTTATGTCCTGTTTGATTGGGTTAGGTTTGGGTAACTCTGACATTTCCGATATACACTGCGATTTCATGGATTTCTGCGTGCTACTTCCCACTAATGTGTTCTGCTTGGCTCTGCTGAGGACAGCATCAGTGGTCGCGGCACGTTAGTTTGAGAGAGGTTTGGTTTGGATACCTTACGTTTGGTTGGCTTTGGAGGGGACAGCTTCGTCTTTAGTGCTGTATTCTGCTATTATGTGGATTCCTGCGTCCTACAGTGCTCTAATATTTTCAGCTTTGCTCTGGCAAGGCCAGCAAGGGTGGTCTTGGCACGTTATGATGAGTCAGGCTACGCCCGGTTAGGTTGGGTTAGGCTACATTTAGTAATTGTGGCTTTACCTTTTGTGCTATACACTGACACTCGGTGGATTTCTGCCCTCTCCTTAGATCTTATATTCTCTGCTAGGCTCTGGGGATGCCAGCAATGGTGGTCTCGGTTCGTTTGGCTTTGCTATGCTGCGACGGGTTAGGTTACGTTAGTTTGGGTTGGGCTTGGATTGCATCGACTTTCGCGTTATAAATTGTTATTCGGTGGTATTCTGCGCTCTACTGTGCCCAACTGAACTCTGCTCGGATCCGGGCAGACCTGCTATAGTGGTCACGGCTCGTTATAACACGCTGCGTTTGGCTATGTCCCATTCGTTATGGTAGGAAAGGATGGCTTCACCTTTTGTGCTATACGCTGCTATTCTATGGATTCCTGTGGACAACCCCTTCTAGTATGTTCTCCTTGGCCCTGGGGAGGCCAGCAAACGCGGCCGCGTCACGTCACGTTGGGTTATGCTACGGTTGGCAATGACACGATTGCTTACGTTTGGAGAAGGTATTTGTGACTTTTGCGCTATACGCTGCTGTTCGGTGCGCTCCTGCGCTCTACCGCGCTCTAGTATAATCTGCTTGGTTCTGGGTATGTCAGAAGCAATGGCCTTGGCACGTCACGTTGAGCTAGATTAGGTATGGTTATGTTACGTCCGGTTTGGTTACGATAGCAGAGCTTTGACTCATGTGCTGTACACTGCTGTTTGCTCGGTATCTGCGCCCAGCGTTGCTCCACTAGGACCTGCTCGTCTCTGGGGAGTCCAGAAATGGTAGTCGTCTGATGTTTGGTTTGGTTTGGTTACATTTGATTGGGTTAGGATATGTTAAATTTGGTTAGGGTGGCTTTGACTTTTGTGCCATTCACGGCTATTCGGTGGACTTCTGCGCTCTTCTGTGCGCTATCACACTTTGCTTGTTTCTCTGGTCGCCAGGAATAATGCTCTCGGCACGTTAGGTTTCATTACGTTATGTTCGGTCAGGTTAGGTTTGGATACGTTTGCTTAAAACAGCTTTGACCTTTGTGCTATGCACAGCTATTCCTACGATTCCAGTGTTCTACATTGTTCTGCTCTACTCGGCTTGGCTCTCTTGGGGCGAGCAATAGCGGCCTTGGCACGTCAGTCTATGTTACGTTACGTCTGCTTGCGTTTCCTTTAGCGTGGCGAGGACGGGATAGATTTGACTTTTGCGCTATACACTGCTATTCGGTGGGTTTCTACGCTCTACTGTGCCCTAACATGCTCTGCTTTAATCTGGGGAGGACAGAAATAGCGGCTGCGGCATGTTATGTTATGTTAGGTTACGTTTGGTCAGTATATGCTTAGTTTATGCATGGATAAGGTTTGGAAAGCGTTAACTTTTCTGCTATACGCTGCGATTCTACGGATTCCTGCGCCCAACTCCACTATAATATGCTCTGCATGGCCTTGCGGATGCCGCCAATAGTGGTCGCGGCCCGTTGGGCTGTTTTGGATGACGTTTGGCTTGGGTAAGTAACGTTGGGTTTTGATGGGATAGCTATGATTCTTGAGCTACACACTGCTATTCTGTGGGCTTCTGCTCCCTATTGTCCGCTGTCACGCCCTGGTTGCCTTCGGCGGTGCCAGGTATGATGCCCGCGGCACGTTAGGTAGAGAAATGTTAATATTGTTTTGGTTAGGATCAGTTAGGTTAGGATATCTCTGACTTTTGTGCTAAACACTGCAGTGCGTTGAATTACTGATCTGTACTGCGCTCAATTATATTCGGCTTGGCTCTGTGGAGACAAGCAATAGTGGACCCGGCACGTTAGGTTGACTAAGACTACGTTCGGTTCTGTTACGTTTGGCTCCTTTGGGATAGGGTTGCTTCGACTGTTGTGCCATGCAGAGCATTTCTATGGACTCCTGCGACCTACTCTCCTCTAATATGTTCTGCTTGGCCCTGAGGAGTGCAGCAGCAGCTGTATCGGCTCGATAGGAAGTGTTAGGTTGCGCTTGGTACGATACATTTGCATATGTTAGGAGAGGATAGATTCGACTTCTGTGCTATACACTGCAATGCATTCGACTTCCACGCCCCGCTGTGTTCTAGTATCCTGCGCGTGGTTCTGGGGAAGCCAGCAATAGTGGTCTCGTCACGTTAGGTTAAGTTAGGTTACGCTTGGTTAGGTTAGGATTGTCTGGCTTATGTCAGGATATATTTGACTTTTCTGCAATACATTGCCATTCTATGGACGTCTGTGCTCTACTCCCCTCTAATATGTTCCGCTTGGCGATGAATAGGCAAGCAATGGTGCACTTGGCTCATTGGGTTTGGTTAGTCTTCGTTTGGTTATGATAGTATAGGTCAGGCTTGGTTAGGATATCTTTGACTTTTGTGCTATGCAGAGGTAGCTGGAGGCTTTCTGCGACCTGCTGTCGTCCTGTATATTCTGCTGTCCCCGGGGAGACCCTCAATAGTGGTCTCGGCGCGTTAGTTTATGTTATGTTGCGTTTGCTTTTATCACGTCTGGAACGGTTAGTATAGGATACAGTTGGCTTTTGCGCTATAGGCTGTTGCTGAGTGGATTTCTACGCTCTGCATGGCCCTACCATACTCTGCTTGACTCTGGGATGCAGTAACAGTGGTCTCGGTTCATTACGTTGTATTAGGCTACGTTTGGTTAGCATACGTTTTTCTGGGTTAGGTTTGACAGCATTGGCTTACGTGGTACGCACTGCTGTCCGGTATATTTCTGCGTTCCGCTGTGTTCTAGTATATTCTGCTTGGATCTGTGGTTTCATGCAACAGTGGTATCGGCATGTTAGGCTGAGTTAAGCTATGTTCGATTGTGTTACGTTTGGATACCTATGGAGAGGGCAGCTTTGACCCTTGTGCTATGCACTGAGATTCCATGGACCTCTGCGCTCTACCATCCCCTAGTATGTTCGGCTTGGCTCCGGGGAGGGCAACAATAGTGGTGGCGGCAGGTTTGGTTGAGCTAGATTACATTTGGGTATATTACGTTAGCATGGATAAGGTCCTGATAGCTTTGATTTTTCTGCTATACACTGCGGTTCTGTGGATTTCCGCCCATACTCTCCCCAGATATGCTCCGCATGGCCCTGGGGACGCCACTAATAATGGTGGCGCCTCGTTGGCTTGAGTGAGATTATGTTCAGCTCCTTCAGGTTAGGTTGCGACAGGACGGGATTCCTTTGATTTTTGTGCTACGCACTCGCACTACTGTTTTGCGCTATCACACTATGCTTGTCTCCGGGGATGCCAGGAATAGTGGCAGTGGCACGTTAGGTTGAGCTATGCTACGTTTGGTTCGGTAACGTTTGGTTATGTTGGGATGGGATATTTTAGTCTTTTCACTGTACACTGCCATGCGGTGGATTCTGGCGCTCTACTGCGCTCTAATATGCCCTACTTGGCATCGAAGAGGGCGGCAATAATGGTCTCGGGACGTTACCGTGTGTTAGGCTACGTTCGGTCCTGCTACGATTTGCTTAGTCAGGAAAGGATGGCTTCAACTTTTGTGCTGCACACTGCTATTCGGTGGATTCAGGCGCTCTACTGTGGTCTAATATGTTCTGCCTGTTTCTGGTGAGGCCAGAAATAATGTTCGAGGCACGTTTGGTTGAGATACTTCACGTTCGGCTTGGTTAGGTTGGGACAAGTCAGGTCATGATATCTTTGGCTCTTGTCCTACACACTGCAGTGCTGTGGATTACCGCACACTACTGTCCTCTAGCATGTTCTGCTTGGCTCTGTGGGAGCAAGCAGTAGCGGACTCGGCACGTTAGGTTGAGCTGACCTACGTTCGGTCCTGTTACGTTTGGCTATGTTGCGATAACGAAACTTTGACTATTGTGCTATGCACAGCTATTCTACCGACTCCTGCGCTCTACTCTCCTCTAATGTGATCTGCTTGGCTCTGAGGGCAGCAGTAGTTGTCTCGGCACGTTAGGTATTGTTAGGTTGCGCTTGGAACGTTAAGATTAGTTACCTTAGTACAGGATAACTTTGACTTCTGTGCTATACACTGCTATTCGGTGTATATCTGCGATCTAGTTTGCTCTAGTATACCCTGCTTGGCTATGGGGAGGCCTGCAATGTCGGCCCGTTCGTCTGAGTTTGGTTGCGTTTGGTTATCGTATGCTTGGTCAGGTTTGGTTGGGTTACCATTGAATCTTGCGCTATGCATTGCTATTAGGAAGATTTCAGCGTTGTACATTGCTCCGCTCTACTCTGTTTATCCTTCGTGATGCCAGAAGTTATGGTCGTGGCACGCCATGTTGTGTGTCGTACCGTCCGCCTTCATTACGATTGGTTAGATTAGGGTAGGGTAGTTTTGACCTTCGTGCAATCCACTGCTATTCGGTCGATGACTGCACTGCATTGCTCTACTAGCATCTGCTTGCTTCTGCAGAGTCCAGCAATGTCGAACGTGGCTGGTTTGGTTGGGTAAGGTGATGACTTGTTGGTAAGGTTTGGTTAAGTTTGGTTAGGACAGCTATGACATTTTCGCTATACACAGCTATAGGGTCGACATCTGTACACTGTACTGCTCTACTAGCATCTGCTTGTCTCTGGGGAGGCCAGCAACGGAGGCTGCGGAACGTTTCGATGAGTTACATTACGTTCGGCTATGCAATGTTGGGTTATGTTTGGTTGGGATGGCATCGACTTTCGTGCTATACGCTTCTATTTGGCGGATTTCGGCGATCTACTGTGCTCTAATATGCTCTGCTTGCGCTCGGGAGTCCATCAATATAGGTCTCGGCACGTTTTGTTGAGTTACGTTGCGCTTGGTTAGGTTGGTTGTGTTATCTTTGTTCGGGATGGCAACGACTATTGCGCTCTACGCTGCTCTTCGGTCGATATCTGCTCCCTGCCTTATTCTACTGGCATCCGCTTGTCTCTGGGGGCCAGCAATGGTGGTCGCGGCAAGTTTGGTTGTGTTATGTTGCGTTTGGTATTGTAATGTTAGGCTATGTTTGGACAGGATTGGTTTGATCTTTGCGCTGTCCACTGCTATTCCGTCGATTTCTGCGATTTACTGTGCCCTAATATGCTCTGCTTGGCGCTGGGGGGCCAGCAGGTAGTGGTCTCGGTACGTTAGGTTGTGTTAGGCTGCATTTAGTTAGGTTACGTTTGCTCGTGTTAGGATAGGACATCTCTGACTTTTGTGCTATACACTTTTATTCGGTGCGCCCTCCATTGCTTTACTATACTCTGTTGGGCTTCGAGGAGGTTAGCAATAGTATTCTCGGCAAGGTATGTTTAGATATGCTACGTTCGGTTAGGTTAGGCTCGGAGAAGTTAGGCTACGATATCTCTGACTTTTGTGTTATACACTGCAATGCTGTGCTCTAATAAGTTCGGCAAGGCTGTGGGTAGGTCAGCAGTGACGGCCGTGGCACGTTTGTTTGAGTTAGATTGCGTTTGGCTTTGCTAGGGTATGTAAAGTTTGGTTAGGATGGCTATGACATTTGTGTCATACACTGCTATTCGGTGGATTTCTGCGTCCTACGGTGCGCAAGTATATGCTGCATGGCTATGGGGAAGACGGCAGTAGTGCTCCCGGCCCGTTAGGCTGAATTATGTTGCGTTTGTTCTTGTTACGTTTGATTAGGTTAGGACTGCATAGCATATACTTTTGTGCTACTCACTGCCCTTCGGTGGATTCCTGCGCTCTACATTGCTCTGCTATAATGCTCTCTCCTGTCTGGAGGCCAGGAATAGTAGTCGCGCACGTTAGGTTCTGTTAGAATACGTTTGGTTGTGTTAGGTTACGTTGCTTTAGGATAGGATAGCTCCGACATTTGTGCTCCACACTGCCATTCCATGGACTTCTGCGCACCACTGAGCGCTATCACAGTCTGATCGTGTCTGGTGACGCCAGGAAGTGTGGTTGCGGCCGGATAGGTTGAGGTACGTCACGCTTGGTTATGATATGTTTGGTCATGTTTGGTAGGGATAGCTTTGACTTTTCTGCTGTACACAGCTTTTCGGTGGATTTCTGCGCTCTACTGTGCTATACTATGTTCTGCTTGGCCCTGGGGTGTCCAGCAATAGTGGTCGCGGCACGTTATTTTGAGTTATGCTTCGCTTGGTTATGTTATGATCGTTTGGGCTGGGTTTGGATAGCTTGGATTTTTCTGCTATACGCTGCGATTCTACGGATTTCATCCCCCCAACCCCTCTAAAATGTTCTGCTCGGCCCTGGGGAGGCCAGCAAAGGTAGTCGCGTCACGTCAGGTTGGCTTGTGTTGCATTCGGTCATGGCACGATTGGTTAGGTTTGGAGAGCAGAGCTTTGTCTTCTGTGATACACACATCTCTTCGATGGATTTCTGCTCTCTACTGAGCTCCAGTATATTCTGCTTGACTCTGGGGATGTCAGAAACTGTGGTCTATGCACGCTAGGCTGAGCTATGTTACGTTTGCACATGCTATGCTTGGTTTGGTTAGGCTACGATGTCTTTGACTTTTGTGCTGTACGCTGCCATTCAGCGGACTTCTACGCACTACTCAGGTCTCATATGCTCTGCTCGGTTCTGGGGATGCCTGCAATAGTTGTCGCGGCACGTTAAGTTGTAATATGTTACGTTTGGATATATTACGATTTGCTAGATTAGGATGTGATACCACCGACTATAACGCTGTACACTGCTATTCGGTAGACTTCTGCGCTCTACTGCGCTTTAGTGTGTTCTGCTTGGCTCTGGGCGGGGGGCAAGCATTAGTGTTCTCGGCACGCTAGTTCGAGTTATGCTACGATCGGCTATGTTGCGTTCCGATATGTTTGGATAGGGTAGCTTCCACTATTGTGCTATGAACTGCGATTATATGGACATTTGCGCTCTGCTATCCTCTAATATGTTCTGCTTGGTTCTGTGGTGGCGAGCAATATAGGTCTCGGCTCGTTAGGTTTTGTTATCCTGAATTTGTTTCAGATAGATTAGGACAAGTTAGTATATGTTATCTTTCACTTTTGTGCTGTACATAGCTGCATGGTCGACTTCTGCGCTCCAGTGTGCTCCGGTATATTCTGCTTGGCTCTGGGGAGGGCAGCAATAGTGGTCGTGGCACGACGGACTTTGTTAGGCTACTTTCGGTAATATTATGACTGGTTGGGTTATGATAGGGTAGCTTCGACTTTTATGCTATACGCCGCCATTCGGTGGACCTCAGCGCAGTCCAATGCTCTAATATGCTCTGCTTGTCTCTGGTTAGTCCAGCAATAGTATTCCCGGCACGCTACGTTTAGTTAGGCTACGTTCGGTTAGGTGCGGCGGACTTCTGAGCTCTCATGTACTTTAGTATATTCTGCTTTGGTCCGCGGATGTCAGCAACAGTAGTCTAGGCACGTTAGGTTGTGTTATGTTACGTTTGACTTCATTTTGTTTGGTTACGTTAGGCTAGGATAACTATGACTCTTGTGCTGTACACTGCTATTCGGCGGATTTCTGTGCTCTACTGTGATCTAATATTTCCTGCTTTGCACTGGGAATTCAAGAAACAGTGCCCGCTGCGCGATTAGGCTGTGTTGGGTTACGTTTGGTTAGGTTAGTTTCGTTTGCGTTCGGTTATGGTATCTTTGAATCTCATGCTATACACTGCCATTCTATGGACCTCTGCGCTCTACCCTCCCCAAATATGGCCCGCATGGCGGTGGGGAGTCCAGCAATACATGACTAGGCACATTGTGTTGGGATTGCTTACGCTTTATTATGTCAGGTTAGGTCAGGAAAGGTTTGGATATCTTTTACTTTTCTGCTTTGCTCTTCAACGTTGCGTATTTCTGCACTCCACTGTGCTCTAGTATACTCTGATTGGCTCTGGGCAGGTCAGTAAGAGTGGTGTAGACACGTTATGTTGAGGTATGTTACGTTTGGATGTGCTACGTTTGGCTATGTTAGGACAGGACGGGTTTGGCTTCTGCTCAATATACTGCTTCTCGGTGGACTTCTGCGCTCTTCATTCCTCTACTACAATTTGCTCGACTCCGGGTTGGTCAGAAATAGCGGTCGTGGCATGATAAGTTTTGTTACGTTACGTTCGTTTAGCTTAGGTTAAGTTACGTTTGGATGGGCTGGCTTTATCTTTTGTGGTATACACTGCAATTCGGTCGGTATCTGCGCTCGGCGTTGCCCTACTAGATTCCACTTCCCTCTCTGGAGGCCAGAAACTGTGGTCGTGGCAAGTTTGTTTGAGATACGTTGCGTTTGGTTAGGTAAGGTTTGGTCAGGTTTGGATGGGATAGATTTGACTTCTGTAAAATTCACTGCTATTCGGTGCATTTCTACGATCTACTGAGCTTTAATATGCACTGCATGGCGCTTGGGAGGCCTGCAGTTGTGGCCTCGGAAGGTTAGGTTCAGTTAGCCTTCGTTTGGTCAGGCTAAGTTAGTTCTGGTTTGGCTTGTCTTGCTTTGACTTTCGCAGCACAGACTGTTTTTTGGTGGACTCCGGCGCTCTGCTATCCTCTAGTATGTTCTGCTTTGCTCTTGGGAGGCCAGAAATAGTGGTCTCGGCACGTTAGAGCGAGACAGACAACGTTTGGCTTTGTTACGTTTGGTAAGGTTAGGACACTATAGTTTTGGCTTTTGTGCTATACGCCGCCATTCGTTGGATTTCTGCGCGCCACTGAGCTCTAATATACTCTACTCGAATCTAGGGTGGTCAGCAATGGCAGTCGGAGCGCGAAATGCATTTTTAGGCTACGTTCGGTAATATTACGCTTGGTTAGGTTAGGACAGGATATCTTTGACTTTTCTGCTATTCACTGCTGCTCGGTGGATCTCTGCACTCTACATTGCTCTACTATCCTGTGCTCAACTGACGGGAAGCGAGCAATAGTGGTCGTGGCGCGTTAGGTTGAGTCATGTTACGTTTGGTTACATTAGTGTATGCAATGTGTGGTTATGGTGGCTATGACTTCCGTGCTATACGCAGTTACTCGGAGGATTCCTGCCCTCCACTGTGCTCT
>NW_016919543.1:0-241 GCF_001483705.2 Eufriesea mexicana
ATGCATGCATCCGTACATACATCCACACATACATCCATGCGTACATCCATACATACATCAACATAAACATCCATACATAAATCCATACATCCGTACACTCATGCATCCATTCATCTGTACATCAATACATCCATTCATACATCCTGCCATCCACACACATATCCACCCATACATCCACCCATCCATACACCCACACATCCATACATCCATACATGCATACATCCATACGTATATAAATCCT
>NW_016919544.1:0-749 GCF_001483705.2 Eufriesea mexicana
ATTAGTTGGGTTAAGCAATGATTGGTTAGGATAGCCACAACTTTTGTGATGTACACTACTTTTCGGTGGATTCCTGCACTCTACTGTGTTCTAGTATTTTCTGCTTGGCACTGGGGAGGGCAACAATAGCCTTCTCGACACCTTAGTTTGAGCTAGGCTATGTTTGATTATATTTTGATGGCTTGGGTTAGGTTAAGTGTAGCTTCGGTTCTTCCGGTGTACACTGCGATTCTATTCATTGCTGCGCTCTACTGTACTCTAATATTCTCCGCTCGGCTCCTGGGAGGTCAACAATTGTGATCGCGGCACGTTAGGCTGAGTTAGGTTACGTATGGTAATGTGAAGATTAGCTATGTTAGGAGAGGGTAGCTTTGACTTTAGTGTTACAGTCTGCTCTTAGGCACATTTCTGTACCCTACAGTGGTCTAATATTTCCAGCTTCGTTATTGGAAGACCAGCAATAGTGGTCTCGGCACATTATGTTGTGTCAGGTTACGTTCGGTTAGGTTGGCTTAGGGTAAGCATGATTAGGGCAGCGTTAACTTTTTTGCTGTATACTGCTATCCGTAGTGTTTCTGCCCTCTGCTGGGCTCTAGAATGCCTTGCTTGGCACTGGCGATGCCAGCAATTGTGATCGCGTCACGATAGGGTGAGTTAGGTTACTTTTGGTTACGTTACGATTGGTTAGGCTAGGAGGTGAGAGCTTTGACCTGTGTGCAATGGTCTGCCATTAGGCGGATTTCTGCGGC
>NW_016919545.1:0-278 GCF_001483705.2 Eufriesea mexicana
GCCATCTACTTGCCAGAGAATATTTCTGTTCAAAATCTAAAACCTGTTATAGCTTGGTGAATACATCGCCTAACGCCTTCAATCCATTGGCATGTGCAGCCATCTACTTGCCAGAGAATAGGCCTATTCAAAATCTATAAGCTGTCATATTTTGGTGATTAGATCACATAACTCCTGCAATCCAATGGCAAGTACAGCCATCTACTTGCCAGAGGATAAGTCTATTCAAAATCTATAATCTGTTATGGCTTTGTGAATAGACCGCCAAACGCCTTCAA
>NW_016919545.1:786-986 GCF_001483705.2 Eufriesea mexicana
ATAACCTGCTATAGCATGGTGAACAGATGACCTAACGCCTTCAACCCAATTTCAAGGAATGCTATCTACATGCCTGGGAATAGGTCTATTCAAAATCTATAGCCTGTTATAGCATGGAGAATAGATCGCTTAACGCTTTCAATCCAATGGCAAGTACAGCAATCTACTTGCCTGGGAATAGGTCTATTCAAAATCTATAA
>NW_016919546.1:0-847 GCF_001483705.2 Eufriesea mexicana
AGGCCAGCCATAGCGGTCGTGGCACGTTTGCTTGAGTTAGGTTTCGTTTGACTGGGTTAGTTATGGTTACGTTTGGTCATGATTGCTTTGACGTTTGTGCTATACACTGCTCTTCGTTGGATTCATGCGCCCTAATGTGCCCCAGTAATAATGTGCCCCAGTATGTTCTGCTCGGCTCTGTGGAGGCGGGCAATAGTGATAGCGTCGGGTTAGTTTGAGCTATGTTACGATTGGTTAGGTTAGGGGAGGACAGCTTTGACTTTTGCGTTACGCACTGCTATTCGGCAGATACCTGCGATCTGCATTGCTCTGCCCTCCTCAGCTTTTCTCCGGGATAGCCAGCGATAGTGGTCGTGTCGTGTTTGGTTTAGTTATGTTACATTTGGCTTGGACGTGTTAGGTTATGTTTGTTAATGGTTGTATCGACATTTGTCCTGTATACTGCCATTCGTTGGATTTCTGCTCTCCGGCGTGCTATAGTATTTTCTGCTTTGCTATGGGGAGGCCAGCAGTAGCTGTCTCGACACGCTATGATAGTCATGCTACGTTTGGTTATGTTACGTTTGATACTGCTGGGACAGGGCTGCTTTGACCATTGTGTTATACATTCGCATTCGGTGGATTCCTGCACTTTACATTACTTTTCTATTCTCCCCTCCACTATCAGGAAGCCTCCAATAGCGGTTGGGGCACATTATGTTGAGTTAGGTTACGTTTGGTTAGGTTACGTTTAGTTAAGTTCAGTTAGGATAACTTTGACTTTCGTGATATACACAGACTTTCTGTGGTTCTCTGCCCTCCACTGCGCTGTTCCATTATATGCTTGGCACCGGGGTGGCGTGCAATA
>NW_016919547.1:0-554 GCF_001483705.2 Eufriesea mexicana
ATACGGTCGACTTCTGCGTCCTGCTGTGCTGTAATGTATTCTGCTTGGATCCGGGGACTCCAGGAATCGGCACGACAGGTTGTGCTAGGCTGCGTTTGGTTTGACTACGTTTGGTTAGGTTAGAATACGATAGCTTTGACTTCTGCAATATACACTGCTGTTCGGAGGATATCTGCGCTTTACTGTGCTCTATTATTTTCAGTTTTGCTCTGAGGAGGTGAGCAAAAGCGGTCTAGCACGTTAGGTTGAGTTTGGTTACACTTGGCTGTACTATGTTTGGATATGTTAGACTAGAGTAGCAACGACTTCTGTGCTGTACACTGCTACTGGGTGGATTTCTGCGTTCTATTCTCCTCTAGTATCTCCTGCATGGCTTTGAAGAGGCCAGCAGCTGTATTCTATGCACATTAGGCTTAGTCACGATTGGTTTGGTTAGGACCTGATTCCTTTGACTATTATGCTATACACTGCTATTCGGTGGACTTCAGCGTTCTGCTGTGCTCTAGTTTGTTCTGCTTGGCTTTAGGGCGGGGGCAAACATTTGTGTTCTCGGC
>NW_016919548.1:0-382 GCF_001483705.2 Eufriesea mexicana
AGGCCAGGCGAGGCCAGGTCGTGTCAGGTCAGGTCAGGTCATGTCAGGTCATGTGAGGTCGGTACAACTCAGGACAGGACGGGTCAGGTCAGACAAGGTCAGGTCAGGTCAGGTCAGGTCACGTTGGTTCAACTCAGGACAGGACGGGTCAGGTCAGGGCCGGTCATGTCAGGTCAGGTCAGGACAGGTCAGGCCAGGTCAGGCCAGGGAGGGCCATGTCAGCTCAGGTCAAGTCAGGTCAGGTTAGGTATGATCATATCAGTCAGGTCAAGTCAGATAAGGTCAGGTCAGGTCAGATCAGTCGGGTAAGCTCAGTTCAGGTCAGGTCATGTCAGGTCAGTTCAGTTCAGTTCAGGTCAAGTTATGTCAGGTCAGGTCAGGT
>NW_016919549.1:0-979 GCF_001483705.2 Eufriesea mexicana
AGATATTAGTCGAATATGTCAATAGAATTGATCTTTTCTGAAAGATTCTATTGTAATGCAATGGCTATAGCAAACCAATAGAATTATTCCTTCTTCTTTACGCAGAAAGGGTTGCACTCCACAATATTGGACGAAAATATCAATGAAATTCGACTTCTCAGACAGATTATATTGCAATGCAATGGTTACAACAAACCAATAGGATCGTTCATCCTTATGTATGTAGAATATCTAGCTCACAACATTATTAGTCGAAATTGTCAATAAAATAGAACTTTTCAGTGAGATTATACTGCAACGCTATGGCTATAGCAAACCATTAGAACCTTACCTCGTTGTTTACGCAGAAAAGACTGCTCACCTCAATATTTGACGAAAATGTCAATAGAATTTAACTTTTCAGTCCGATTCTATTGGAATGCAATGGCTATAGCAAACCAATAGCTTCTTTCCTTCATATTTACGCAGAAAGGCTTGTTCACCACAATATTGGCCGAAAATGTCAATAAAATTGGATTTTTCAGTCAGATTATATTGCATTGCAATGGCTATAGCAAACCAGTAGAACCCTACCTCGTTGTTTACGCAGAAAAAACTGCTCACATCAATATTATTCGAAAATGTCAATAGTATTGAACTTTTCAGTCAGATTCTATTGGAATACAATGGCTATAGCAAACCAATAGAAAAACAATAGCTTCTTTCCTTCATATTTACGCAGAAAGGGTTGCTCACCACAATATTGGCCGAAAATGTCAATAAAATTGGACTTTCCAGTCAGATTATATTGCAATGCAATGGCTATAGCAAACCAATAGGATCTTTCCTCCTTATTTATGTAGGATATCTTGCTCACCACGATATTTGTCGAAGTTGTTATTAAAATAGCAATTTTCAGGCAGATTCTATTGCAATCCTGTGGCTATAGGGAACCAGTAGAACCTTACCTCGTTGTTTACGCACAAAAGACTGCTTACAT
>NW_016919550.1:0-28975 GCF_001483705.2 Eufriesea mexicana
GTATGGAAGGTTTGGCCAGGATTACTTTCGCTCTTGTGCTAAACACAGCTTGTCGATTGTTTCCTGCGCTCTACATTGCTGTACAATACTATTTACGGCTCTGTGGAGGCGAGCAATAGCAGACGCGTCACGTAAGTATGAGTTAGGTTACGTTAGGTTAGGCTAGGTTATGATAGTTTTGGATGGGATAGCTTAGACTTTCGTGCCATGCACGGATCTTCGGAGGATTTCTGTGATCTACTGTAGTCTACTATATTCTGCTTGGCTGTGAGGAGACCAGGAGTATTGAGCTGTGCCAGGTTTTTTATGTTAGGTTAGTTCATGTTAGGTTTGGACATCTTCGACACTTGCACTATACACTGCTATTCGGTGGATTTCAAATCTCTACATGGCTCTACTATGCTCGGCACAGCTCTGTGTAGGGAGCAATAACGGTCGTGGAACGTTGTGATGGGTTAGATTACGCTTGGTTAGTTTAGGTTAGGCTAAGTTTGGGAATCAGAGCTATGACTTTCGTGCTGTGCACTGTTATTCGTTCGATATCTGTGGTCTACTGTGCTCTACTCCGTTCTACTAGGCTATACGGAGGCCGGGAGCATAGTTCGCTGCACGCTATATTTGGCTAGGCCACGTATGGTTAGGTTAGGATAGGTCGGGTTATGCTAGGATAGCTACGGCTTTTGTATTCACTGCAATGCGGTGGATTTCTGCGCTCTGCTGTGCTATAGTGTCTTCTGCTTCACTCAGGGTGGCCAGTGATAGAGTTCTCGGCTCGTTAGGTTGGGTAAGGTTACTTTTGGTTGGGTTTGGTTAGGTTGAGCACGGCCTGGTTAACTTAGACTTTTGTGCTATACACTGACTTTCGGAGTATTTCTGCGCTGTACTGTGCTATACTCTGTTATGGTTAGCCCTGGGGATGCATGCAACATTGGCCTCCTCACGTTAGGTTGGGTTCTGTTACCTTTGGTTAGTTTAAGTTGGGTTAATTTCAGTAAGAGTAGCTTTGACTTTCGTGTTATACACTGTTGTCCGGTGGACTTCTGCGCTCGACTCCGCTCTACTACATTCCGCTTGGCCCTGTGGAGGCGGGAAGTAGTGGCCGCTGCACGTTACGTTGACGTATTCTACGTTTGGTTAGGTTATATTAGCCTGGGTTAGGTCTGGATGCATATGACTATTGTATTATACACTGCAATTCGACGGACTTCTGCTACCTACTGTCCTCTAGTACGTTCTGTTCTACTCTGTGGAGGCCAGCAACAGCGTTCGGGGTACGTTGGGTTGCGTTACGTTACGTCTGGTTATATTAAGGTTGGATATATTAGGAGAGGAAATCTTCGACCTTTTTGCTATACACTGCTATTCCCTGGGGTCCTGCTCTCGAATGTGCTCTAGTATGATCTGCTTGGCTCCGGGAAGGCCAGTAATAGTGGTCTCGGCAAGTTAGGTTGGGTCATGTTTCGTTTGGTTGGGTTACGTTAGGAAGGTTCCGATAGGGTTTCCTTGACTTTTGAGCTATACACTGGTATTCGATGGATTTCGGCGCCCTACATTGCTCCACTATAGAGGCACGTTAGGATCTGTTACGTTATGGTCGATTAGGTTAGGTGAGGATAGGATATCTTTGACTCTTGTGCTGTTCACTACCGTGTGGTGGATATCTGCGCTCTGCTGCTCCCTAGTACATTCGGATTGTCTCTCTGGAGGCCAGCAATAGTGAACTCGTCATCTCCGGTTGGGTTATGTTACGTTTGTCCGTGTTAGGATATGCTACTTCGACTTTTATGATATACCCTGCTTCTCGGTGGATTTCTGCGCTCTAATGTGTTCTAATATTCTCTGCTTGTCTCTGGGGAGGCCAGAAATATTTGTCTCGTCACGTCATATTTAGTTACACTACGCTTGAATAGGTTAGGTAAGGACAGGTTAGATCATGGTGTGTTTGACTTTTGTGCTATACACTGCAATGACTTGGATTTCTGCGCCCTACTCTGCTCTAGTACGTTCTGCTTGTACCTGGGGAGGCCAGCAGAAGTGTCCTCGGCACGTTAGGTTGAGCTATGCTACGCTTGGTCTTTTTGCTACGTTTGGTGGTGTCATGATATGATAGGTTAGACTTATGCGTTATACAATGCTATCCGCGGGTTTCCGCAATCTGCTGTGCTCTGGTGTATTCTGCTTGACTCTGGGGATGCCACCAGTAGTGGTCTCGTCATGTTGGTATGAGTTAAACTACGTTTGGTTGTGTTACGTTTGGCTAGGTTGGGATATGCTACTTTGCCTTTCGTGCTATACACCGCTTTTCGGTGGATTTCTGTGACAAACAGTATTCTACTATATTCCGCTTGTCTCAGCGGATGCCAGCAGAAGTGTTCGCGGCACGTCATGTTGTGTTACGTTACGTTCGCTTTTGTTACGTTTGGTCAGGCTAGGATAGGATATATTCGACTTTTTCGCCTAACACTGCTATTCGGTCGGTTTTTATCATCTACGGTGGTATAATATGTCCTGCTTGACCCTTTACTTGCCAGTAATGGTGGTCTCGGTACGTTACCTTGACATAGGTTTCGTTTCGTTAGGTTCGGTTAGGATGGCTTGGTCAGAATTTCTTCAGCGTTTGCGCATGCGCTGCTATACGGTCGGCTTCTACGCTTCACATTGCTCTACTACCATCTTCTCGACACTGAGGAGGCGAGCAGTTGCGCTCGTGGCACGATGGGTTTTATTATGTTACGTTTGAGTAGGTTGGGTTATTTTATGTATGGTTAGGATAGCTTTGACTTTTGTGCTATACACCGCTCTCCGTGGATTTCTGCGCAGTACTGCGCTCGAGTACATTCTGCTTGTCCCTGTGGAGGCCAGCAATGATTCTCTGGCCACGTTAGGTTGATCTATGTTACGTTTGGATATGCAACGTTTGGCTGTGTTAAGATAGGCTGCCTCGACTTTCGCGCTCTTCACTGCTCTTCGGTGAAGTTCCGTCGCTGTTATCCCCTAATATGCTCTGATTGTCTCTGGAGGGGCCAGAAATTCTGGCCGCAGCAGGTTAGGTTAAGTAAGGCTATTTGTGGTTAGGTTCGGTGAGGTTGGGTTAGGTTAGGATAGCTTTGACTATTTTGCTCAACACATCTATCCTATAGACTTCTGGAATCCACTGCGCTCTTTCGTATTATGCTCGTTTCTGGGGACGCCAGCAATAGTGGAAGCGGCACGTTAGGTTGTGTTATGTTACGTCCGGTTAAGTAGGGTTAGGTTAGGTTTGGTCTGGTTATCCTTGGCCTTTGTGCTGCGCACTGCTAATCGGTGGATTTGTATGCTGTACACAGCTCTGCCACACTTTGCCCGAATTTGGGGTGGGCTGTAATTGTGGTCTCTTCACGTTAATTTGAGTCAGGCTACGGTTGGTTGGATTAGGTTAGGTTAGGCTAGGTTAGTCTAGGTTAGGTTAGTCTAGGTTAGGTTAGGTTAGGTTTGGTCAGGTTAGGTTAAGATATCTATGATTTTCGTGCATTACACTGCAGTGCTGCGGATTTCTGCGCTCTACTGTGCTCTAGTGTAATCTGCTTGAATATGTGGAAGTCGTCAATAGTGCTCTAGGCACGTTAGGTTGTGTTAGGTTTCGTCCGGTTATGTTATGCTTGGTTAGGATAGGCTACTATAACTTTGACTTCTGTGCTATACAATGCTATTCGAAGGATTTCTGCTTTCCACCGTGCTCTAACATGTTCTGCTTGGCTCCGGGGAGGCCATCAATATTGTTCTCGGCGCCTCAGGATTAGTTACGCTACGTCTGGTTATGGCACGTTTGGCCGTGTTATGAAATAATAGCTGGGACTCTTATGCCATACACAGCTATTCGTTGGATTTCTGCCCTACACTGCGCTCTAATATTTACTGCTTGGCGCTGGGTGGACGGAAATTTGGGTCTCGGCGCGTTATGTTGATTCGGGTTACGTTCGGTTAGGTCGGGTTAGGCCAAGTTTAGAGAGGATAGCTTCAAATTTTGTGCTGTGGACTGATATCCGTTCCGCTTCTGGGCCCACAGTGCTCTAGTATGACCTGCTTGACTCTAGGGAGGGCAGCTATAGCAGTATCGGCACTTTTGCTAGAGTTAAAATATGCTGCACTGTGTTGTGTTCCTTTTCGTTATGTTTGGTAGCTCCGACATTACTGATATACTCTACGGTTCTATGGATTTTAGCGTTCCACTCTCCATTAGCGTGCCCTGCGTGGATATGGGGTGGCCGGCGAGAGTGGTCACGGAACGTTAGCTGGAGTTAAGTTACGTCTTGTTATGTTACGGTTTGTTATTTTACGCTGGGTAGCTTTCACTTTAGCTCTATCGTCTGCTATTGGGTGGACCTCTGCGCTCTACACTGCTCTAACATGTTCAGTTTGGCTTCACGAAGGCGACAGAAATGCTCTCGGCACGTTATGCTGTGTAACGTTGCGTTCAGTCAGGATGTGTTACGTTAAGTTTGGTTATGGTAGCTCTAACTTTCTTGCTGTACACAGCTATTCGGTGGATTTTTGCGTTCCACTGTGCTCTAGTATGTCATGCTTGACTCCGGCGAGGGCGGCAATAGCTTTCTCGGCACGTTAGGTTTGCTAAGGCTATGAATGGCAATGTTCGTTTTGTATTGGTTAGGTATGGGTAGATCTGACTTCTCTGATATACACTGCAATTCTATGGATTTCTGCGTTCTACTTTCCACTAATGCTTTCTGATTGGCTTTGGGAAGGCTAGCAATAGTGGTCGCGGGACGTGAGCAGAATAAGATTACGTTTCGTCAGGTTACGATTGGTTAGGTTAGGAGAAGATATGTTTTACTTTCGTGCTATTGTCTGCTGTTAGGTGGATTCCTGCGCTCTACTGTGCTCAGATATGTTCAGCTTGGCTCTGGGAAGGCCAGCAATAATTGTCTCGACACGTTACGTTTGGTCAGGAACCGTCCGGTTGGGCTTGGCTATGCTAAGTTATGTTGGGACAGTTCGATCTTTTGTGCTGTGCACTGCTATTTGGATGACTTGTGCGTTGTCTTGCGCTCTAGTATGTCCTGCTCGGCTCCGGCGAGGGTGGGAGGGGGGCGGGCAATAGCGATCTCGGCACGTTAGGTAGAGATAGGCTATGTTTCGTTATGTTCTGTAGGTTTGGGTAAGGCGTGGGTAGCATTGACGCATGTGATGTACACTGCGATTCCATGGATTCCTCCGCTCCACTCTCCACTAATGTGTCCCGCTTGGCTCTAGGGACGCCAGTAATGGTGTTCGCGGCATGATAGGTTGAATTAGGTTACATTCGGTTATGTATCAATTGGTTATGTTAGGAGGAGATAGCTATGACTTTAGTGGTATAGTCATCAATTAGGCGGCTTGCTGCGCCCTACAGTGCTCTAATATTTTCAGGTTGGCTATGGGAAGGCCAGCAACAGTGGTCTCGGCACGATACGTTGAGTAAGGTTACGTTCGATTCGGCTACCTTTGGCTAAGCTCTGTTAGGTTAGTTAAAACTTTTTTTATGTACATCGAGATTCGGTAGGTTTCTGCTCTCTACTGTAACCCAGGATGTCCTGCTTGGCACCAGGGAGAGCAGCAATAGCGGTCTCGGCGCGTTAGGTTCAGTTAGGCTGTGCTTGGTTGTGCTCCGTTTGTTTGGGTTAGCTTGGGTAGCTTCGGCCTTTCTGATATACTCTGCGATTGCACGGATTTCTGCGTCTAATCTCCACTCATTTGTTCAGCTTGACTCTGGCGAGGCAAGCAATATTGGTCGCGTCACGATAGGTTATGTTAAAATCTGTTGGGGAATGTCACGGTTCTTTAGGGTAGGAGAGGATGGCTTTGACATTAGTGATATAGTCTGCTATCAGGTGGATTTATGCGAACAAGGGTAGCGTAATATTTTCAGCATGGCCCTGGCAAGGCCAGCAAAAGTTGTCTCGGCACGTTACGATTAATCATGCTGCTTTCGGTTAGGTTGGGTTAGGCTACGTCTGATAATGGTAGCTTTAACCTTTGCGCTGTACACTGCTACTCTGGGGATTTCTGCGCTCCACTGCGCTCTAGCATGTCCTACTTGGCACTGTGCAAGGCAGCATGAGCGGTCTCGGCCCGTCAGGTTGAGTTATGCTATATTTGCTTATGTTCTGTTTGTTTGGGATAGGGTTGCGAAGCTTCGAATTTCGATACGTACACTGCGATTATATGGAATTCTGCGTTCTACTCTCCAATTATGTGTTCTGCTTGGCTCTGTGGAGGCCAGCGGTAATGCTTGCGGCACGATGGTTTGGGTTATGTTATGTTTGGTTATGTCACGATTGGATACTTTAGGAGAGGACAGCTTTGACTTTAGTGCTATAGTCTGCTATTGGGTGGATTTTTGGGCACAACAGTGAGCTCATATTTTTAGCTTCGCTGTGGGAAGGCCAGCATCAATCCTCTCGTCACGTTATGTTGTGTCACGTTACGTTAAGTTAGGTTGAGTTAGGATAGGTTTGGTTAGGATAGCATTAACTTTTGTGCCGTACGCTGCTATACGGTGGATTTCCGCGGTCTACTGTGCTCTAGTATATCAAGCTTGTCTCTGCGGATAGCAGCAAGAGCGGTCTCGGCATGTTAGTTAGCGTTAGGATATGTTTGGTTATGTCCCTTTGGTTTGGGTTAGGCGTGGGTAGCTATGACTTTAAAGACACACACTGCAATTCTATGGATTTCTGCGTTCTACTCACCACTATCGTGTTCATCTTGGCTCAGGGAAGACCAGCAATACTGCTCGCGGAACGATAGGTTGGATTAGGCTACGTTTGGTTATGCCAAGTTTGGCTTTGTTAGGAGATGGTAGCTAAGACTTTAGTGCCACAGTGTGCTATTACGTGGATTTCAGCGCCCTACAGTGCTCTAGTGCTCTCTGCTTGGCTCTGGGAGGTCATCAAAAGATGCCTCGGCACTTTATGTTGGGTCATGTTACCATCGGTTAGGTTGTGTTATGATAAGTTTGGTTAGGGTAGTTTTAACTTTTGTGTTGTACACTGCTGTTCGGTGGATTTCAGTGCTCCACTGGGCTTTAGTATGTCCTTATATACTATGAGGTGGCCAGTAATTGAGGCCGCTTCACGTCAGGTTATGTTACGGTACGTTCGGCTATGTTACGATTCTTTAGGTTAGGTGAGATTAGCTTCGACTTGAGCGCCATAGTCTGCTCTTAGGTGGTTTTCTGGGCCCAAGAGTGCTATAATATTTTCAGCTTCGCACTGGGAAATCCAGCAATCGTGCTCTCGGCGCGCTACGATGAGTCACGTTACGTTCGGCTAGGTTGGGTTAGGCTATGTTTGGTCAGGGTAGCTTTAACTTATGTGCTGCACACTGCCATTCTGCGGATTTCTGCGCTCCACTGTGCTCTAGTACGCCCTGCTTGACTCTGGGAATGGTAGCGATAGCGGTCTCGGCATGTTAGACCTAGAAATGTTACACTTGATAATGTCCGCTTTATTTGTGTTATGCTTGGGCAGACCTGACATTTCTGATATACACAGCAATGATATGGGTCCCTACGTTCCATTTCCCACTAAGGTGATCGGCTTGACTCTGGGGTGGCCAGCAATATTGGTCTCAGCACGTTACGTTGAGTCATGTCACAATCGGTTATGTTGAGTCAGGTTAAGTTTTGTCAGAACAGCTTCTGTGCTGTACACTGCTATTATGTGTATTACAGCGCTCTACTGTGCTCTAGTATGTCCTGCTTGGCACTGGGGAGGCCAGTAGTACTAGTCACGGCACGTTTTGTTGAGTCACGCTATGTTCGGTTATGTTCTGTATGTTTGGGATAGGCTTGGGTAGATTCGACTTTTCTGATTTACACTTCGACTATATGGATTTCTGCGCTCTGCTCTCTGCTAGCGTGTGCCGCTTGACTCTGTGGAGGCCTGCAATAGTGGTCGCGGCACGATAGGTTGTGTAAGGTTGAGTTTGGTTATGTCACGATAGGGTGCGTTAGGAGGGGCTACCTCATTCATTAGTGCTGTGGTCAGCTACTAGGTGGATTTCTGCACCAAGCTGAGCTCAAACTATTTCAACTTATCTCTGGGAACGCCAGCAACAGTGATCGTCGTCTGGTTATGATGAGTCAGGTTACGTTCGGTTAGGTTCGGTTAGGCAATGTTTGGACAGGGCAGCTTTACTTTTGAGCTGTACGCTGCTATTCGGCGGATTTCGGCGATCTACTTTGCTCTAGTACGTCCTCCTTGGCTCGCGGGTGGGCAGCGATAACGGTCTCGACGCGTCATGTTGAGATATGCTATGCTTGGTTATTTTCATTTGGTTTGAGTTAGGTTTGGGTTCGTTATTGTTTTCTGATATACACTGCGTTCCTATGGATTTCTGCGTTCTACTCTGCACTAATGTGTTCTTCTTGGCTCTGGGGTAGCCAGCAATATAGGTCGCAGCACGTTAGGTTTAGATACGTTACGTTTTGTTATCTTATGGTTAGTTAGGTTAGGAGAGGTTGGCTTTGACTTTAGTACTACGGTCTGCTATTAGGTAAATTTCCGCTCCCTATAGAGCTTTAATATTTTCTGTTTGGCTATGGGAAGGCCAGAAATAGTGGCCCCTGCACGTTATGTTGGGACAGGTTAAGCTCGGTTAGGTTTTGTGTGGCTAAGTTTGGCCAGCATTGCTTTATCTATTGTGCTGTACAGGGACATTCGGTCGATTTCTGCGCTCTACTGTGCTCTAATAAATCCTGCTTGGCTCTGTGGATGGCAGCAATAGCGGTCGCGGCACGTTAGATTGATTTACGCTATGTTTGGTTATGTTCCGTTTGTTTGGGTTGGGTTTGAGTAGCTTTTACCTTTCCGATATTCGCTGCCACTATATGGTTCTCTGCATTCTGCTCTCTACTAATGGGATCTGCTTGGCTCTTGGGTGGCAACCACAACTGGGATCTGCACGTTCCGTTGAGACACGTTACGTTCGGTTAGGTTGGGTTAGGCAATGTTTGGTCAGGTTATAATTAACTTATGCGCTGTACGCTGCTTTTCGGTGGATTCCTGCGCTCTGTGGTGCTCTATTTGTCTTGCTTGGCTATGGGGTTGGCAACAATAGCTGTCTCGGCACGTTAGGTAGGGTCAGGCTATGTGCGATTATGTTACGTTATTTTGGGTTAGGCTTCTTTAGCTTCGACTTTTGTTATGTACACTGCTATTATATGGATTTCTGCGTACTGCTCTCAACTATCGTGCTCGGCTTGACTCTGAGAAGGCCAGCAATAGTGGTCGCGGCACGTTATGTTGAGTCGGGTTACGTTCGGTTTGGGTTGGACAATGTTTGGTCAGGATAGCTTTAACTTTTGCGTTGTGCGCTGCTATTCGGTGGACTTCTGCGCTCTTCTGTGCTCTAGTGAGTTTTGCTTGGCTCTGGGGCGGACAGCAATAGCGGTAATGCACGTTAGGTAGTGTTACGTTACGTTTGGTTAGGTTAGGTTGGGCCAGGTTATGTTAGGATATCTTCAACTTTTGTGCTATTCACTGCAATGCGGTGGAACTCTGCGAACTACTGTGCTATGGTATACTCTACAGGTCTCTGTGGAGGTCATCAATAGCTGTCTGGTCATGTCAGGATGAGTTGGGCTACGTTTGGATACGTTACGCTTGGTTAGGTTTGGGAAGATACTTCGAATTTTGTGCTGCATAATGCTACTCGTTGGATTTCTGTGATCGACTGTGCTCTACAACATTCTGCTTGGCTATGGGGAGGCCAGGAGCAGTGGTTGCGGCACGAGATGTTGAGCTATGCTGCGTTTGGTTAGGTTAGTTTAGGTCAGGTTGAGTCGGCATAACTACGGCTTTTGCTCCTTTCATTGCAATGCGGTGGATTTTTGCGCACAACTGCTCCCTAGTACATTCGGCTTGACACTGTGGAGGCCAGCAAGTATGGTCTAGTCCTGTTTGGTTGAATTAGGTTACGTTCGGCTACATTACGTTTGGCTAGGTTAGGGTATGCTACCTCGACTGTTGTGCTATACACTGCTGTTCTGCGGACCTCTTTCCTCTAATGTGCTATATTATGCTCTGCTTGGCTTCGGGGTGTCCAGTGGTAGTGGTCCCGGCACGTTAGGTTGAGTAAGGTTGCGTATCGTTAGGTTAGATTAGGAAGGCTCGGTTGGGATTTCTTTGACTTTTGTGCTCTTAACTGCTATTCGGTGGATACCTGCGCTCTACATTACTATACTATACACTGCTCGGCTCTGTGGAGGCGAGTGATAGTGGTCGGGGCATGTTATTTTGAGTCAGGTTACGTTTGGTTATATTAGGTTGGACTACGTTTGAATATGTTAGCTTCGGCTATCGTTCTATACACTGTTATTCGGTGGACTTCTATGATCTAATGTGCCGTGCTTCATTCTGCTTGGCTCTGAGGGTGCCTGCAGCAGTGGTCGCGTCATGTTATGTCCAGTTGTGCTACGTATGGTTAGGTTAGGTTAGGCCAGGTTTGGTTAGGATATGCGAGACTGTTCTGACACACACTGCTCTTCCGTGGATTTCTGCGCTCTCTGTTGCTCTACTACACACTGCTCGTCTCTAGGGAGGCGAGCAATAGCGATCGCGGCACGTTAGTTTTAGTTAGGTTTCGTTTTGGTAGGTAAGGTTAGGTTTCGTTTGGTTAGGATAGCTTCTATTTTTCTGCTATAATCTGCTATTAGTTGTATTTCTGCGCCCTGATGTGCTCTAAAATGCTCTGCTTGGCTCTACGAAGGCCATCAACGTAGCGTCATGTTGTGTTGAATTAGACTTCCTTTGGCAAGGTTAGGATGGTTCAGGTTAGTTTAGGGTATCCTTAACTCTTGTGACGTACACTAATATTCGGTCGATATCTGCGCTCTGCATTGCTCTCCTAGCTTCTGCTTGCCTGTGGGTCGGCCAGCAGTAGTGGTCGTAGCACGTTTGTTTGTGTTCGGTTGCGCTTTGCTTGGTTAGGTTACGCTAAGTTAGGTTAGGATGGCTTTGACATTCGCAATATACACTGCTCCTCGGTGGATTTCTGCGCTCTACTGTGCTCTACTATAATCTGTTCGACTCTGAGGATGCCAGCTATAGTGGTGGCGGTGCGATGAGGTGAGTAGTTTCGTTTGTTATGGTATGCCTGGATAGGTTAGGAGTGGATAGCATTGACCTATGCGGTACACACCGCAATTCGGTGGATTCCTACGATCCACATTGCTTTACTGTACCCTGCTCGACTCTCGGAAAGCCAGCAACAGTGTTCGCGGCACGTAAGTTTGTGTTAGTTTACGATTGGTTGTGTTAGGTTAGGATAAGTCTGGTTAGTGTAATTTTGACCTTCGTGCCTTTCACACTTGTTCGGCGGATTCCTGCCCTCTACTGTGCTCTACTCTAACCTTCTAGACTCTGGGGGGCCAGCGATACTGGTCGAGGCATGTTATGCTGAGCTTCGCCACGTTAGGTTAGGTTAAGTTAGTTTGGTTACATTTCGACATCTTTGGCACTTCTGGTGTACCCTGCGATCCTATAGATTTCTGCGCTCTGCTCTCTTCTAATATCTGCTACTTGGCCCTGGGGATGACAGCAATGGTTGCGGCGGCACGTTAGACATGGTTCAGTTACGTTTGGTTGTGCTACGACTGGTTGGGTTAGGATAGGATAGCTCTCACTTTGGCGCCACTCCCTGATTTTTGTTGGATTCCACCGCTCCACAGCGCTCTGATATGGTCTGCCTTGCTCTGGGGATGCAAGGAATTTTGGCCGCGGCACGTTAGTCTGTGCTATGTTACGTGTGTCTGGTTTAAGCTGGAATGGGTTCGGTTTGTGTAGCTTTGACTTTTCTGCCATACACTGCGATTCTATGGATTTCTGCGCTCTAATTTCCCCTAATATGTTGTGCATGGCTCTGGTTAGGACGGCAGTCATGGTCTCGGAATGTTATCCTTTGACAGGTTACGTTTGATTATGCCACGATTGTTTACGCTAGCAAAGGATAGCTCCAACTTTTGTGCTATACAATGTTATCCGGAGCATTTCTGCGTTCCACTGTTCTCTAATGTGTTCTGCTTGTCTCTGGGAAGCCAGCATTGTTGGTCCTGGCACGTTTGTTTGATTCAAGTCACTTTTGGTTATTGTTTGATTCAAGTCACGTTTGATTGTGTTAGGTTTGGTTAAGTTTGGATAGCATTGCATTGCTCTTGTGGTATGAAAAGATATTTGGAGGAACTCTGCGCCCTTCTGTGCAGTGGCATATTCTGCTTGGCTCTGGAGAGGCCAGAAATCTTTGTCGGGGCACGTCAGGTTTTGTTATGTTACGTTTGGTTATGTTATGATTGTCTAGGGTCGGAGGCGATGTCTTTGACTTTTGCTCTATACACTGTTATTCGGTGGTTATCAGCGATCTACAGTCTTCCGGTCCGTTCTGCTTGGCACAGCGAAGGCCAGCAATAGTTTCTCGGCAAGTTATGTTAGGTTGTGTTGCGTTTGATTATGTTACGATTTGTTAAGTTGGGAAGGTATGGCTTTAACTTCAGTGCCTTGAACCGCTTTTCAGTGGAACTCTGCGCTCCACTGTACCCTAATGTGTTCTGCATTGCTCTGGGTAGGCCAGCAATAACGTCCTAGGCAAATAAGATTGAGTTATGTTGCGTTCTGTTATGTTATAGTTGGATGGGTTCGGCTAGGATAGCTTTGGCATTCGTGATATACACTGCTATTCGGCGGATTTCGGCGGTCTGCTGTGATCTAATATTCTCTGCCTTGCTCTCGGGAGGCCAGAAGTGGTAGCCGCGGCGCACTAGGCTTAGATATTCTGTGCATGGTTAGGTCGGCTTATTTCAGGCTAGGTTAGGATGTCTTTGACTTATGTTCTGGACTCTGCTATTCGGTGGATTTCTGCGCTCTACTCTCCTCTAATATGTTCTGCTCGGCGATGGGGTGGGCAGCAATAGTGTTCGTGGCACGTCAGGTTGAGTTACTTTACGTTCTGTTAGGGAAGGTTAGGCTATGTTTGATTTGGATAGCTATGACTTTCGCGCTAGACATAGCTTTCGATGGATCCCTTCCCTCTAATATGCTCGGACATAATATGCTGGGCAACGTGGAGGCCAGCAACCCTGGTCGCGGGAAGTTATATTGCGTTCGGCTACCTTATGTTAGGTTACCTTTGCTTGCGTTAGGTCTCAATATCTCTGACTGTTCTGCTGCACACCGCGTTTCCATGGATTTCTCCGCCCTACTCTTCCGTAGTATGTTCTGCATGACTCTGGGGAGGCCAGCAATAGTGGTCGCGGGAGGTTAGGTTGACCCAGAGTACGTTTGGTTAGGTCAGGTTACGTTGGGTTAGGTTGGTATAGCTTTGAATCTTGTGCTACACAATGCTGCCCAATGGACCACAACGCTCTACTGTGCGACATCAATCTCTGCACGTGTCCAGGACGCCAGGGACAATCGTCGCCGAGATTAGTGTTGAATAACATTACGTTCGATTTGTCTAGGTTTGGTCATGTTTGGTTGGTATGTCTTTGACTTTTTGGCTACGGACTGCTTTTTTATGGACTTCTGCGCACTGCCGTGCGATATCACACTCTGCTTGTTGCCTTGGACGCCAGGAATAGTGGTCGCGCCTCGTTAGGTTGCGATCTGTTACGTTTAGTTATGTAAGGCTTGGCTAGGTCAGGAAGGGGTAGCTTCCACTTTTGTGCTATACACTGCTATTCGGTGGATTTCTGTGCTCCTCTGTGCTCGAATATTCTCAGATTGGAGCTGCGGAGTCCAGCATTAGCGGCCTCGGCGTATTAGATTGTGTTAGGTTGCATTTGGTTGAGGTACGCTTGGATAGGTCAGGACACGGTAGCTATGCCCTTTGTTCTGTACGCAGATACTCGGTGAATTTCTGCGTTCTACTGTGATATAACATTCCCTGCTTAGCTCTGCGATTTCCAGAAATGGTAGTAGCGGTGCGCAAGTATGTGCTATGTTACGTTTAGCTTGGTTATACTTGTTTGTGTTAGATTAGGGTATCCGTGACTCCCGTGCTAAAACTGCCATTCTGTGGACCTCTGCGATATACTCCGCCCCAGTATGCCCCGCTTGGAGATCGGAAGTCAAGCAACACTTGCATAGGCACGTTAGGTTACGACTGGTTACGTTCGGTTATGTTAGGTTAGGACAGGTTATGTTAGGATATCTTCTACTTGTCTGCTTTACACTTCAATGTGCCGGATTTCTGCGCTCTAATGAGCTCAGTAACAGCGGTCTAGGCACGTCTGTTTGGGTTAGGTTACGGTCGGTTATGTTATATTTGGTTAGCTTAGGATAGGTTAGCTTTAACTTTTATGCTTTATACTGCTATGCGTTGCAGTTCTTCGCTCTTCTGTTATCTAATGCTCCCTACTTTACTCTTGGGAGGCCACAAATAGTTTACGCGGCGCGATATGTTCTGTTACGTTACGTTTGGCTATGTTACGTACGATTACGATTGGATAGGACATCTTTGACGTTTGCGCCATACACTTGAATTCGGCGGATTTCACTGCTGCTCGTTGCTCTCCTATACCCTACTCGAATATGGGGAGGCCAGCAACGGCGGTCGTGGCACGATAGGTTTATCCTTGTAACGTTTTAATATGTTATGTTTGTTTAGGTTTGGTCAGGATGACTTTGACTTTTGTGTTATACTCTGCAATTCAGTGAAATCCTGCGCTCTACTATGCTCTAATATGTCCTGCTCGGCACTGGGGAGGGCAACAATAGTGGTCTCGTCACGTTAGTTTGAGTTATGTTACGTTTCGTTATGCTACGGTTCGTTAGGCTAGGAGAGAATAGCTAGGACTTAAGTGCTATAGTTGGCCATTAGGTGGATTCCTGCGCCCCACAGTGCTCTAATATTTTCAGCTTGGCTGTGGCAATACCAGCAATGGAGAACTCAGCACGTTACGATGAGTCAGGTTACGTCCCGTTAGGTTGTGTCAGGATACGTTTGGTAAGGATAGCTCGTACATTTGTGCTGTACACTGCTTTTCGGAGGATTTCTGCACTCCACTGTGCTCTAGTGTGTCCTGCATGGCTATGGGGGGGGGGCATCAATAGCGATCTCGGCGCTCTAGGTTGAGTTAGGCAATGTTCGGTTATGTTCTGTTTGTTTGGGTTAGGTATGGGTAACTCTGACATTTCCGATATACACAGCGATTTCGTGGATTTCTGCCTCCTAATCCCCACTAATGTGTCCTGCTTGGCTCTGTGGAGGACAGCAACAGTGTTCGCGGCACGTTAGTTTGAACTATGATGCGCAAGGTTATGTTACGGTTGGTAAGCTTAGGAGAGGATGGCTTCGACTTTAGTGCTATAGTATGCTATTTGGTGAATTCCTGTCCCCTACAGTGCTTTAATATTTTCAGCTTGACTCTGGGAATGCCAGAATCAGCGGTCTCGGCACGTAATGCTCTGTCAGGTTACGTTCGGTTAGGTTGGGTTAGGCTACAATAGGAAATGACGGATTTATCTATTGTGCTGTACACTACTATTCTGAGGAATTCTGTGCTCTACCGTGCTCTAGTATGTCCTGCTTGTCGCTGGGGAGGGCAACAATAGCGGTCTCGGAATATTAAGTTGCCTGAGGCTATGTTTTGCTTGCTTGGGTTGGGCTCTGGTAGCTTCGACTTTTTTGATACAGACTGCCGTTATATGGTTTTCGGCACTCTACTCTCCACTAGCGTGTTCCGCTTGACTCTGGGGAGGACAGCCATAGTGGTCGTGGCACGTTCAGTTGAGATGGGCTGCTTGGTTATGTTTCGATCTGTTATGTTAGAAGAGGATGACCCTTACTTTAGTGCTACAATATGCTATCAGGTAAACTTCTGCTCCAGACAGTGCTTTAACATTTTCCGCTTTGCTCTGGGGAGGCCAGCAATAGTGGCCTCGACACGATATATTAGTGAGGTTACGTTCGTCTAGTTCGAGTTGGGCCATGTTTGGTTAGGATAGCTTCTACTTTATTGCTGCATACTGCTATTCGGCGGATCTCTGCACTCTTCTGTGCTCTAGTATGACCTGCTTGTCTCTGGGAAGGGCAGCATTGGCGGTCTCGGCACACTACGTTGAGTCACTTTACTTTCGGTTCGGTTGGCTTAGGAAAACTTTGGACAGTATATCTTTAACTTTTGTGCTGTACACTGTTAGTCGGTGGACTTCTGCTTTCTACTGTGCTCTAGCGCGTCCTGCTAGGCTCTGAGGAGGGCAACAATAGCGGACCTGGCAGGATAGGTTGAGTCAGGTTATGTTTGGATATGATCCGTTAGTTTGGGTTATGCTTGGGAGAATTCAACTTTTCTGGTTCACACTGCGATTATATGGACTTCTGCGTCCTACTCTACTCGAGTGTGTCCTGCCTGGCTCTGCGGTGTCCAGCAATAGCGGTCGCGGCACGTTATTTTGAGTTAGGTTACGTTTGGCTATGTCGCGGTTGGTTACGTTAGGACAAGATAGCTATGATTATATGTCCATAGTCGGATACTAGATGGATTTCTGCCACCCTCAGCACTCTAAGGCTTCCAGCTTGGCTATGGGAATGCCAGAAATGGTGGCCGCGGCTCGTTACGTTGTGTCAGGTTACGTTCGGTTACGTTGGGTTAAGCTAAGCTTGGCAGGGGCAGATTTAACATTTGTGCTATTCACTGCTATTCGGCGGATTACGGTGCTCATCTGTGAGCTAGTATGTCCTGCCTGGCGCTGGGGAGGGCAGCAATAGCGGTCTCGGCACGTTAGGTTGAGATAGGTTACGCTTTGTTATGTTACGATTGGTAATGTTAGGGGAGGATAGCTTCGACCTTAGTGCTACAGTCTGCTATTAGGTGGATTTCTGTGTCCTGCAGTGTTCCTGTGCTTCCAGCTTGGCTCTGGGAAGCCCAGAAATAGTGGACGCGGCACGTCACATTGAGACAGGTTACGCACAGTGCAGTTGGGTTAGGCTAAGTTTGGTGATGATAGCTTTAACTCTTGTGCTGCACACTGCTATTCGTTGGATTTCTGCTCTCCGCTGTGTGCTGGTATTCCTAGCTTGGCTTTGGGAAGGGCAGCAACATCTGTCTCGGCACGTTAGTTTGGGACAGGTTACGTTTCGTTACGCTACGGTAGGTTAGGTTAGGAGAAGATACCTTTGACCTTAGTGCTATAGTCTGTTGTTAAGTGGATTCCTTCGCCATACTGTGCTCTAATGCTTTCAGCTTGGCTCAATGAAGGCCAGCGATAATGGCACCTACACGTTACTTTGAGTCAAGTTACGATCGGTTTGGTTGGGTCAGGATAAGTTTTGTCGGTATAGCTTCAACTTTTGTGCTAAACACTTCTATTCGGTGGATTTCCGCGCTTTACTATGCTCTGGTGTGTCTTGCTTGACACTGGGAAGAGCAGCAGCGCCGATTTCGGCACGTTACGTTGAGTTATGCTATGTTTGACTATGTTCCGTCGGTTTTGGTTAGGTTTGTGTAACTCCGAAATATCCGGTATGCGCTTCGATTTTATGGATTCCTGCGTCCTACGATAAACTAATGTGTTCTGCTTGGCTCTGCGGAGGCCAGCAACAGTGGTCCTGTCTCGTTATGATGAGTCAGGTTACGTTCGGTTAGAATTGGTCAGGCTAAGCATGGCTTGGGTAGCTTCAACTTTTGTGTTGTACACTGCCATTCGGTGGACTTGAGCGCCCTACTGTGCTCTAGAATGTCCAGCTGGGCTATGACTAGGGCAACAAAAGAGGTCTCGGCACGTTAGGCTTGGTCATGTTGCGGTTGGTTACGTTTGGAGATGGTAGCTTTGACTTTAGTGCTATAGTCTGCTATTAGGTGCATTTCTGCGCCCTTCAGTGCTCTAAGGTTTTGAGCTTGCCTCTGTGTGGGACAGCAATAGTGAGCTGCGCACGTTACGCTGAGACATGTTGCGTTCGGTTTGGTCGGGTTAGGCAATGTTTGGCCAGGATATAATTAATTTATTCGCTGTACGCTGCTTTTCGGTGGACTTCTGCGCTCAACGGTGCTCTATTTGTCCTGCTTGGCTATGGGGAGGGCACCAACACGTTAGGTTGAGTGAGGCTATGTTCGGTTATGTTATGTTGGTTTGGGTTAGGTTTGAGTAGCTTTGACTCTTCTGATATGCACTGTGATTATTAGGATTTCTGCATTCTGTTCTCTATTAACGTGTTCTGCTTGGCTCTGGGGTGGCAGGCAATTGTGGTCGCGGCACGTTATGTTGGGTCGTTAGGTAGGGTCAGGCTAACTGTGGTAAGAATAGCTGCAATTTTTGTGGTGTCCACTGCCATTCGGTGAATAACTGCGCTCCACTGTTTTGTATTACATACTGCTTGGCTCTGGCGAGACCAGCAATAGTGGTGTCGTCACGTTAGGTTGGGTTATGTTACGTTCGGTTAGTTTTGGTTATGCCAACCGCGGACAGGTTATCCTAGACTTTCGCGCTATACACTGCTCTTCGGAGGATTTCAACACTCTACTGTGCTCTGCTATATTATGTTTGGCCCTGTGGCGGACAGCAACGTTGACGGGACGTTATGTGGAGTTACGCTACGTTTGACCATGTTATGATAGTCTATGGCGGCTTTGACTTCCGTGCTATACACCATTATACGGCGGGTTCCTGTGACCTACTTTGCTCTACAGTATTCTGCCCGGCTCTGTAGTGTCCGGCAGCTGCAGTGGCGGCACGCTCTGTTGAGTTACGCTACATTTGGTTATGTTAGGTTAGGCCAGGTTATGTCAGGATATCTTCGATTTTTGTGCTATTCACTGCAATGCGGAGGAATTCTGCGAAAGACTGTGCTCTGGTATACTCTTCTGGTCTATGTGGAGGTCAGCAACACTTGTCTCGTCCGGTTAGGATGAGTTGGGTTACGTTTGGATACGTTACGCTTGGTTGGGTTAGGACAGCTACTTCGACTCTTGTGCTGCACAATGCTACTCGTTGGATTTCTGTTATCCACTCTCCTCTACTACATTCTGCTTGGCTACGGGGAGGTCAGGAGCAGTGGTTGCGGCACGAGATGTTGGGTTGTGCCACGTTTGGATTGGTTAGTTCAGTTTACGATACCTTCAACTTTTGTGCTGTTCGCTACAGTGCTGTGGATTTCTGCTCACAACAGCTCCCTAGTACATTCGGCTTGTCTCTGTGGAGGGCAGCAGGTGTGGTCTTGTCATGTTTGGTTGAGTTACGTTACGTTCGGTTATGTTACGTTTGACTTGGTTTGGATATGCTACCTCGACTTTTGTGCTATACACTGCTATTCCGCGGATCTCTTTCCTCCAATGTGCTCTATTATGCTCTGCTTGACTTTGGGGTGTCCAGTGGTAGTGGTCCCGGCACGTTAGGTTGAATAAGGTTGCGTATCGTTAGGTTAGATTAGGAAGGCTCGGTTGGGATTTCTTTGACTTTTGTGCTGTTAACTGCTATTCGGTGGAAACCTGCGCTCTACATTACTATACTATACACTGCTCGGCTCTGTGGAGGCGAGTGATAGTGGTCGGGGCATGTTATTTTGAGTCAGGTTACGTTTGGTTATATTAGGTTGGACTACGTTTGGATATGTTAGCTTCGGCTATCGTTCTATACACTGTTATTCGGTGGACTTCTATGATCTAATGTGCCGTGCTCTATTCTGCTTGGCTCTGGAGGTGCCTGCAGCAGTGGTCGCGGCACGTTGTTGACAGTTATGCCACGTTCGGTTAGGCTAGGTTAGGCCAGGTTTGGTCAGGATATCCTAGACTATTGAAACACACACTGCTATTCGGTGGATTTCTGCGCTCTCTGGTGCTGAACTACACTCCACTCGCCTCTACGGGCCGAGCAATAGCGATCGCGGCACGTTTCGTTGAGGCATACTACGTTTGGTTAGGTTACGTTAGATTGGGTTAGGCCTGGATGGATATGACTTTTGTGTTGTACACTGGGATTCGAAGGACTTCTGCGCCCTGTTGCCCTCTAGTATGCTCTCCTCGTCTCTGTGGAGGCCGGCAACGGTGGTCTGGGCACGTTAGCTAGAGCAACGCCACGTTTCGCTGTTATACGTTTGGTGATGATAGGACAGGATAGCTTAGACGCCTGCGCTATTCGCCGATTTCCACTGACATCTGCGCTCTACTGCATTCTAATATCCTCTGCTTGGCCCCTTTGAGGCCAGCAATAGTGGTCTCGGCGAGTTAGGTCTATTTAGGCTACGTTTGCACATGGCAGGTTTGGTTATGTTAGGGCAGAATATCTCAGACTTCCGTGCCATTCGAAGACATTCCGTGGATTTCTGCGCCATACTGCGCTCCAATATGTTCTGTTTTGATCCGGTGTAGCCATTAGCAGTGATCGTGTCAAGTCAGGTTGAGTTATGTTACGTTTGGTTTGGTTCGGTTAGGCTATGTTTGGTTAGGATAGCTACAACTTTCGTACCATACACCGTTATTCGGTGAGCTTCTGCGCTATACTGTGCTCTGGTACCTTCCTCTTGTCTCTGCGGCGGCGAGGTATGGTGGTCTCGTTATGTTAGGTTGAGTTATGTTACGTTTGGGCATATCACGTTTGGCTTGGTTAGGATACGCTGCATTGGTTTTTGTGACTTACACTGGTATTCGGTTGTCTTCTGCGACCTACTGTGCTCTATTACTATCCGCTTTACCCCGTGGAGGCCGGGAGCAGTTGCCGTGGCACGTCATGTTGGGTTATGCTGCGTTTGGTCATGATAGATTGGGCCAGGTTATGCTAGGATGTCAACGGCTTTTGTGCTGTTCACTGCAATGCGGTGGATTTCTACGCTCTACTGAGCTCTGGTGTATTCTGCTTGGCTCTGGGGAGGACGTAAGTAGTGGCCTCTGCGAGTTAGGTTTACGTAGGCTGCGTTTGCATATGAAAACCTTGGATATGCTACGAGAGAATAGCTAGGACTTTTGTGCCATTCAATGCTATTCGTTGGATTTCTGCGCCCTACTGCCCTCTAATATATTCTGCTTGGCTCTGGGGTGGATTGCAACAGCGCTCCCATCGTGTTATGTTGGGTTAGACTCCGTTTGCATGTGCTACGTTCGGCTAGGTTAGGATAGGAAACTTTGGCTTTTGCGCTATACGGTGCTATTCGGTGGATTTCTGCGCCCTAATGTCCTCTAATATGCTCTGCAGGTCTATACGAAGGCCATCAATAGCTGTCGCGACATGCTACATTGAGTTAGGCTACTTTCGGTAAGGATAGGTTTGGTCAGGTTAGGTTCGGATATTTTCGTCTTTTGTGCTCTACACGGCTATTCGGAGGATCTCTGCAATCTAATGTGTTATAATATGCTCCGCTTGTTTCTACGCAGGCCATCAGTAACGGCCGCCGCACATTATGTTCTGTTATGCCGCGACTGGATTGGTTAGGGTATGCCAGGTTTGGTTACGGTGTCCTCGACTTTTGTGCTACGCACTGCTCTTCGGTGGATTCTTGCGCACCGCTGTGATCTGACATGTTCAGCTTGGCTCTGGAAAACACAGAATTTGTGGTCTCTGCACGATATGATGAGTTATGCTACGTTCGGTTTGGTTCGGTTGGGTCAGGATAGGTTAGGTTATCCTTGACTATGTGCTTTACAATGCAATGCCGCGGATTTCTGTAATCCACCCTGCTGTAGTTTATTCTGGTTGGCTCTTTGGACGTCAGCAGTAGTGGTCACGGCACGTTAGGTTGTGCTACGTTAGGTCGGTTATGCTAGGTTTGGCCACGTTTGGTTAGGATGGCTACGACTTTTGTGCTATACGCTGCAACTTGGAAGACTTCTGCGCCCTCCATTGCTCTGCTGTACTCTGCTTAGCTCATGTAATGCCAGCATTAGCGGTCGTGGCACGATCGGTTTGGTTTCGTAACGTTCGCTTGTTTTACGTTTGGTTAGGTTAGGAGAGGACAGCTCTGACTTTTGTGCTATACACTGCTATTCTGTGGATTTCTGAACTCTACTGCGATCTAATATGCTTAGCTTTGTTCTGGGAACGCCAGAAATGGTGGCCGTGGCGCGTTAGTTTGCATTAGTCTACATTTGGTCAGGTTAGGTTTGTTTGGGTTAGGCTAGGGTGTCTTTGATTTTCGTGCTATACACTGCCATTCCATGGTCGCCTGCGCTCTGCACTCTTCTAATATGCCCTTCTTAGCGCTGGGGTGGCCGGCAGTAGAGGTCTTTGCTAGTTACGTTTTGTTGTTCAACGTTTGGTTAGTTTATGGTAGGACAGGTTATGCTACGATATCTGCGGCTTCTGTTCTGTTCACTGCAGTGCGCTGCATTTCTGCGCTCTGCTGTGGTCTAGTACATTCTGCTTCGCTCAGCCGAGGCCAGCAATGGTGTTCTCGACTCGTTAGGTTGCGTTATGTAACGTTTGGTTAGGTTAGGTTGTGTCAATCTCGGTCAGGTTACCAGCGACTTTCGTGCAGTACACTGCTTTTCGCAGGATTTCTGCACTAGACTCTGCTCTACTATACTCTGCTTGGCCCTGCGGTGGCCAGAAACAGCCGCGGCACGTTATGTTGAGTTAGGCTACATTCGATAAGTTCATGTCAGATTTTTGTTGGCTAGGATGTCGCAGACTTCCGTTCAGTACACTATCATCCGGCGGGTTCCTATGATCTAATGTGCTCTACTGAATTCTGCTTGCCTCTGCGGAGGGCGGCAGCAGTGGTCGCAGCACGTTCCCTTGGGTAACACTACGTTTGGTTGGGTTAGGTTAAGTCAGGTTACACCAGAATGTCTTCAACTTTTGTGCTATTAACAGAAATGTGGGGTATTTTTGCGAACTGCTGTGCTCTTGTGCAGCCTACTTGTTCCTGTGGAGGTCAACAATAGCTGTCTCGTCATGTTAGGTTTAGTTAGGTTACGTTTTTATATGTTACGTTCGGCTAGGTTAGGATTGGCTACATTGACTTTTGTGCCTCACACTGCTGTTCCTTGGGTTTTTGTGATCTGCTGTGCTCTGCTGCACTCTGCTTGGCTTTGGGGAAGCCAGGGGAAGTGGTTGCAGCACGTCATGTTGAGTTATGCTACGTTCGGTTAGGTTACGTAAGTTCGGGTTAGGTGATGATATCCACGGCCTTTGTGCTATTCACTGAATTGCGGCGGATTTCTGTGCTCTACTGTGACCTCGTACCTTCTGCTCGTCTATGTGGAGGACACCAATAGTGGTCAGGTCACGTTGGCTTCAGTTATGCTCCGCTTGGTTGTGTTACGTTTGGCTTGGTCAGAATAGGCTACACTGACCTTTATGCTCTCCACTGCTATTCGGTAGATTTCTGCGCTCTAATGTGCCCTAGTATATTCAGCTTGGCCCTGGGGATGCCAGCAGTAGTAGTCTGGCCATGTTAGGATGAGTTAGGCTTCGTTTGGATGTGTTACGTTTGGCTAGGTTAGTATCGGGTAGTTTAGACATCTGTGCTAGACACTGCTATTCGCAGGATTTAAGCGCTCCAATGTGATCCAATATGCTCTGCTTGGCTCTATGGGAGCCAGAAATAGTGGTCTCGGTGCTCTTTTTTGAGTTATGTTACATTTTCGATAGGGTAGGTTAATAAGGCTTGGTTAGGTTCTCTTCTGCTTTTTTGCTTTACACTGCTATTGGGCGCATTTCTGCGCTCTACATTGCTCTAATATACTCTGACCGAATCTGGGGAGGGGAGCAATAGTGGCAGTGTCAAGCTGTCTTCAATTACGTTACCTTCTGCTAAGTTAGGTTTGGCTAAGAATAGATAGGGTAGCTTCGACTTTAGTACTATACACTCTTATACGGTGTATTTCTGCGAACTGTTCTAATCTACTACATTCTGCTTGGCTCTTTGGAGGTCAGTAGCAATGACCGCGCACGTCATGCTGAGTTATGCTACGTTCAGTTAGTCTTTGATAACTTGGGTCTAGTTCGGGTGGCTATGACTTTCGCCCTATAGACTGCGATTCTATGGATTTCTACGCTCTACTCTCCTCTAATATGTTCTGCTCGACTCAGGCGCGGCCAGCAATAGTTGTCACGGTACGTTAGGTGTGGATAGGTTACGTTTGGTTATGTTAAGGCTGTGTATATTTTAGGATACGGTAGCTTTGACCATTGTGCTATACACCGCTGTTCGGTGGATTCCCGCGCTCTAGTGTGCTCTAATATGATCTGCTCGGATCTGTGGTGGCCAGCAATACTGGCCGCGGCACGTTATGTTGAGTTGGACTACGTTTGGTTAGGATATGTTAGCATGGGGCAGGCACGGATAGCTACGAATTTTGTGCTATACACAGCTGTATGCGCATTTCTGCGCTCTACTGTGCTCTAGTATACCTTTCTTCGCTGTGGGAGTGCCAGCGAGAGTGTCCTCGGCACGCTAGTTTGGGTCTAGGTACATTTGCTTATGTTAAGCTCGGTCAGGTTAGGAAATAATGGCTTATAATTTTGTGCCATACGCTGCTTGCCGGTGGGATTCTGCGCTCTACTGTGCCCTAATAAGTTCCGCTAGGTCTTGGGGTGGCCAGCAAAATTAACTCTGGCACGTTAGCTTGTGTCAGACTACTTTCCGTTGTGTCAGGTGCGGAAGGCTTGGTTAGGACTTCTTCGACTTTTGACCAATACACTGCTATTCAGAGGGTGCCCGCTCTTTACATTGCTCTACTATACTCCGCTCGACTCTGCCGAAGCCAGGAAAAGATGACGTGGCCCGTTAGTGTGAGTTAAGTTATGTTTGGTTAGGTTAGGCTAGGTTAAGTTTGCTCAGGACCACTTTGACGTTCGTGCTTTACACTGCATTTCCGTGAACTTCTGTGCTCCACATTGCTCTACTATATTCAGCACGACTCTAGGGAGTCAAGCATTCGAGGTCGCGGCAAGCTAGCTTCAGCTATGCTATGCTTGGTTATGTCAGGTTGTGTGCAGTTTGGTTCGGATAGCTTAGACTTTCGTTCTATACACTGTTATCCCTAGGATTTCTGTGATCTACTGTGCTCTATTATATTCTGCTTGGCTCTGCGTAGGCTAGGAGCATTGGTCGCGGCACGTTATTTTGACCTATGCTATGTTTTTTTAGGTTAGGTTAGTTCAGGTTAGGTTTGGATATCTTCGACTACTGCGCTATACACAGCTGTTCGGTTGATTTTAGTACTCTACATGGCTCTACAGTACTCTGCTTGGCTCTGTGTAGGAAGCAATAGCGATCGTGGCACGTTATGATAAGTTAGATCACATTTGATAATGTTTGGTTGGGCTCAGTTTGGGAATCAGAGCTTTGACTTTCGTGCTGTACACAGATATTCGTTGGATTTCTGTGGTCTACTGTGCTCTACTACATTCTGCTAGGCTATAAGGAGACCGGGGGCATTGTTCGCAGTACGTAATACTTGGTTAGGTCTCGTTACGTTAGGTTTGCTTAGGTCCTGTTATGATAGGATATCTACGGCTTTTGTATTCACTGCAATGCGGTGGACTTCTACGCTCTACTGTGCTATAGTTTATTCCGCTAGTCTCTGTGCAGGCCAGCAATAGCGGTTCTATCGTGTTAGTCTGTGTTAGGCATCGTTTGTGTGTGTTACGTTTGGGTCGGATAGGATAGGCTAATTTGTCTTTTGTGCTGTACACTGCTATTCGGTGGATTACCTACGCTCATATTTGCTCTAATATGCTCTGCTTGGCTCTGGAGTGGCAAGTGACAGTGGTCTCGCCACGTTAGCTTTAGTTAGGTTTCGTTTCGCTAGGATAGGTAAGGAAGGTTCGGTCAGTGTTACCTTGTATATTGTGTTATTCGCTGCTAGTCGGTTGATACCAGTGCTCCACATTGCTCTACTATATTGTGCATGACTCTCGGAAGGCGAGCATTCGTGGCCGTGGCAAGTAAGCCTGAGTTATGTTATGTTTGGTTTCGTCAGATTATGTGTAGCTTGGTTAGGATAGCTTAGACTTTTGTGGTACAAACTGCTATTCGCTCTACTGTGCTCTAGTACATTCTGCTTGGTCTCGTGGAGGAGCAGTAGAGGCCTCTTCATGTTGGTATGTGTTAGGTATGGATACGTTATGTTTGGCTTGGTTAGGATAGGCTATTCCGACTTTTGTGGATTGCACTACTATTACGTGCGATTCTGTGATCTACAGTGCCCTACTGCACTCTGCTTGACTATGGGCAAGGCAGGAGCAGTTGTCGCCGGACGTCATATAGGGTTATGCTACGTTCGGTTAGGTTAGGTTAGGTCAGGTTAGGTTGGGATATCAACGGCCTTTGTGCTATTCATTGCATTGCGGTGGATTTTTCGGCTCTACTGTGCTCTAATGCATTCTGCTTTTCCCTGTGGAGGCCAGCAATAGAAGTCTGTACATGTTAGGTTTAGTTAGGATACGTATGTATGTGTTACGTTAGGCTAGGTTAGGATAGGCTACTTTGACATCTGTGCTATTCACTGCTATTCCGTAGACTCCTGCGGTCTAAGTTGCTATAGCATGCTCTGCCTGGCTCTGCGGATGCCAGCAATACTTGTCTCCTCATGTTATGTTGAGTTACACTGCGTTTGGTTGGGTTAGGTATGGTAAGGTTGTGTCAGGAAATGTTTGACTTTTGTGCTACAGACTACAAGGCGGTGGATTTCTGCGCTCTGCTTTTTCTCTAGTTTATTCTGCTTTGCTCTGGGCAGGCCAGAATTAATGGTCACGGTGCGTCAGGTTTGTTTAGGCTACGTATGAATATGACAAGTTGTTATATGTTAGGATGGAATAGCCTATACTTTCGTGCCATTCATGATATTCGACAGATGTCTGCGCCCTACTGCGCTCTAATATGTTCTGCTAGTCTGTGGGGTGACCAGTAAATGTGGTCTCGCTACGTTCGGTCGAGTTATGTTACGTTTCGTTAGGGCAGGCTAGTAAGGCTTGATTAGGGACTTCTTGACTTTACACTGCTGTTCGGTGCAATAATGCGCTCTACATTGCTTTACTATTCTCTGCTCGGCTCTGGCGAGGCAAGTAATAATGGTCGCGGCACCTTACGCTGGGTCAGGTTACGTTTGGTTATGTTAGGTTAGTATGGGATATGTTTGTTTGGGATAAATTTGTCTTTCGTGCTATACACTGTTTTTCGGTGGATACCTGCGGTCTGCTTTGCTCTACAGCATTCTGCTTGTCTCTGGAGAGGCCAGCAATAGATGTCCCGGCGCATTTGGCTTAGTTACGCTACGTTTGCTTATGAGAACATGTTTGTTGGACATGTTGGACATGTTAGAAGAGAATTGCTTAGGCTCTGTGCCATGCTCTGCTATTCGGTGGTTTTTTGCCCCCCCTCTGAGCTCCAATGTTTCTGCTTGGCTCTGTGGTGGCCAGAAGTAGTGGTTCCGGCACGTCAGGTTGAGTCAAGCTACGTCACGTTAGGCTTGTTTAGGAAGGATTGGCTAGGGCTTCTCCGTCTTTTGTGCTACACACTGCTATTCGGTGGATCTATGCGCTCTAAGTTACTCTACTATTCTCTGCTCGACTCTGGGAAGGCGACCAATACAGGCCATGGCACGTTACGTTGGGTGACGTTGTGCTAAGTTTGGTTAGTGTGACTTTGACTTTCGTCATATATACTGCTCTTCGGTGGTCTCCTGTGATCTGCAGTGCTCTGCTGCATTCTGCTTGGCTCCGGGGGTGCCAGCAGCTGTGTCCGGGGCACTTTATTTTGACTTATGCTACGTTTGGTTTGGTTAGGTATAGGTCAGGTTAGGTTAGTGTGCCTTCGACTTTTGTACTATACACTGCTCTTCCGTAGATTCCTGCGCTCTACATTGCGCTAGTATACTCCGTTCGGCTCAGTGGATGCGAGCAATAGTGACCTCGGCTCGTTTGTATGTGTTAGGTTACGTTCGGTTATGTCACGTTTGGTTAGGTTAGGATACTATAGCCTTGACTTTTGTGATATACACCGCTCTCCGTGGATTTCTGCGCACTACTGTGCCGTGGTACATTCTGCTTGCCTCTGTGGAGGCCAGCAGTGACTTTCTCGTCATGTTAGGTTGATCTAGGGTACGAATGTATATGTTACGTTTGGATAGGTTAAGATAGGATACGTTGACTTTTGCGCTTTTCACTGCTATTCGGTGGATCTATGCTCTATAGTGTGCCCTAATGTGCTTTGATTGTCTCTGCAGAGGCCAGCAATGTGGTTTTCGTCACGTTACGTTGAGTTACACTACGTCTGTATAGGTTAGGTTAGATCAATTTGGGTAAGGATATATTTGACTTTTCTGCTATACACTGCAATGCGGCGGATTTCTACGCTCTAGTGTGCTCTAGTATGGTCTGCTTGCCCCTGTGGCAGCCAGTAATAGTGGTCTCGGCACGTTGGAATGAGCGACGCTACGTTCGGTTATGTTACGTGTGGATAGGTTAGGACAGAACACTCTAGACTTTTGTGCCATACACTGATATCCGCGCATTCCAGCGAACTACTGCCTTCTAACGTTTTCTGCTTAGCCCTGAGAATGACAGAAATATTCGGCTCGGCACGTTAGGTTGCGTGATGTTACGGTTGGTTAGTCTATGCCAGCCTAAATTCGGTAAGGATAGCTGTGTCCTTCGTGCTACACACTGTCGTTCGTCGGATTTCTGTACACTAGTGCTCTCTTGTATGTTCTGCTTGGCTCTGTGTAGTCCGACTATAGCGGTCTCGTCATGTCAGGTTTAGTCATGTTTCGTTTGGGTGTGTTAAGCTTGACTAGGTTAAGATGGGCTACTTTGACTTTTGTTCTATACATTGCAATTGGGATAATTTCTGCGCTCCAATGTGCTCTAATATTCTCCGATTGGATCTGTTGTGTCTAGTAATAGCGGCCTCGGCGCGTTAGGTTTATCTATGCAACGTATTTTTGGGTTCGGTTAGGAAGATTTAGTTAGGGGTTCTCTGACCTTTCTGCTGTATACTGCTATTCTGTGCATTTCCGAGCTCTAAATTGCTCTACTATCCTACTCTAGACTCTGGGGAGCGAGCACTG
>NW_016919551.1:0-1204 GCF_001483705.2 Eufriesea mexicana
ATATCGTGGTGAGCTAACTTTCTTGCGTAAACAAGGAGGAAAGATTATATTGGCAAACTATAACCAATGCAATGTTATAGAATCTGGTTGGAAAATTCTATTTTATTGACATTTGCGATTAATATCGTGGTGAGCCAACTTTCTTGCATAAATAAGGATGAAAGATCCTATTGGCTTGCTATAGCCATCGAAATGGCACAGAGTCTGCCTGGAAAGTTCAACTCCATTGACATTTTCGACTTATATCGGGGTGAGCTAAGTTTCTTGCATAAACATTTAGGAAAGATCCTTTTGGCGTGCTGTAACCATTGCAATGCTGTAGAATCTGGCTGGAAAATTCAATATAATTGACATTTTCGACTAATATCGTGGTGATTTAACTTTCTTGCATGAATAAGGAGGAAAGATTCTATTGGCGTGCAGTAGGCATTGCAATGCTATTCAATCGTCCTGGAAAATTCAATTTTATTGACTTTTTCGACAAATACCGTGGTGAGCTAACTTTCTTCCATAAAGAAGGGGGAAAGATTCTATTGGCGTGCTATGGCCATTACAAGGCCACAGAATCTTACTGGAAAATTCAATTTTGTTGACATTTTTGAATAATATTGTGGTGCGCTACCTTTGTTGCATTAATAAGGAGGAAAGATACTTTTGGCTTGGTATAACCATTGCAATGATATAGAATGTGCCTGGCAGATTCAATTTTATTGACATTTTCGACTAATATCGTGGTTAGCTATCTTTCGTACGAAAATAAGGCGGAAAGATTCTAATGGCGTGCTATTGCCATCGCGGTGCACAGGAATCAGGCTGGAAAGTTCAATTTTGTTGACATTTTCGACTAATATCGTGGTGGGCTACCTTTCTTGCATAAATAAAGAGTTTAGGTTCTATTGGCGTGCTATAGACATTGCAATGGTATAGAATGTTGTTGGAAAATTCAATTTTATTGTCATTTCCTTCTAATATCGCGGTGAGCTAACTTATTTCCTTAAGTAAGGGGGAAAGGTCCTTCTGGAGCGCTGTAGCTATTACAATGCAACAGAATCTGGCTGTAAAGTTCAATTTTATTGACATTTTCGATTAATATCGTGGTGAGCCGACTTGCATGCATAAACAAGGAGGAAAGATTCTATTGGCAAGCTATAACCATTGCAATGCTATGGAATCTGGCCGGAAAAATCAATTTTATTGACATTTT
>NW_016919552.1:0-287 GCF_001483705.2 Eufriesea mexicana
TATTTTAGGTTATCTTAGGTTATTATAGGTTATTTAAGGTTATTTTAGGTTATTTTAGGTTATCTCAGGTTATCTTAGGTTATTTTAGGTTATCTCAGGTTATTTTAGGTTTTCTTAGGTTATTTCAGGTTTTCTTAGGTTATTTCAGGTTATCTTAGGTTATCTCGGGTTATTTCAGGTTATCTTAGGTTATTTCAGGTTATCTTAGGTTATCTCGGGTTATCTTAGGTTATCTTAGGTTATTTTAGGTTATCTTAGGTTATCTCAGGTTATTTTAGGTTAGGACA
>NW_016919553.1:0-643 GCF_001483705.2 Eufriesea mexicana
GGGTTTTGATTGGATACCTTTGACCTTTCTGCTATACGCTGCGATTCTGTGGATTTCTACGCTGCTCTCTCCCATAGCATCCACTGCTTTGCCGTGTGCACGCCAGGAAAAGCTGCCGCAGCGCGTTTGGTCGAGTTGGGATACGTTTTTTAGGCTGGTTTTTGCTTGGATTATGTTATGATGTCTTTAACTTTTGTAGTTTAGACAGCAATGCGATGGATTTCTGCGCTCTACTGTGTTCGCGTATGCTCTGAGCAGCTCCGGGGAGGCCAGAAACGGTGGTCTCGGCACGTTAGGTTGAAATAGGCTACGTTTGGTCAGGTTACGTCTGCTCTGCTTAGGTTTTGATACCTTCGTCTTTTCAGCTATACATAGCGATTCTACGGATTTCTGCGCTCTGCACCTCTCTAAACTGCACCCCTCTATTATTTTCTGCTTGGCTCTGTGGTGTCCGGCAATACTGATCGCGGCACGTTAGTTTGAAATAGATTACGTTTACTTATATTAGGTTAAGTTGTGCTTGGTAAGGGTAGCTTCGACTTCTGCGCTCATCACTGCTATTCAATGGACTTCTGCGCTTTACTGCGCTCTAGTGTGTTCTGCTTCGCTCTGGGCAGGCCAGCAATAGTGGCCTCGGCACGTT
>NW_016919554.1:0-331 GCF_001483705.2 Eufriesea mexicana
TCAGTTACGTTCGGTTATGTTACGTTTGGCCAGCTTAGGATAGGTTAGCTCTGACTTCTGTGCAATACAATGGTATTCAATGGATTTAGGCGCTCTACTCCCCTCTAATATTTTCTCCTTGGTTCTGAGGATGCAAGCAACTGAGGTCTCGGCACGTTAGGTTGGGTTACGCTTGGTTGGGTTAGGATATAATAGCTATGACCTTTGTGTTATACACTACTGCTCGGCGGATTTCTACGATCACGTGCGATCCAATGTTTCCCGCATGGCTCTGGGGTTGCCAGCTATAGTGATCTCGGCACGTTGCGTTGAGCTATGCTACGTTTGGTTG
>NW_016919555.1:0-854 GCF_001483705.2 Eufriesea mexicana
TCTGGCTGAAAATTTCAATTTTATTAACATACACGACTATTGTGGTGAGCTAATTTTCTTGCAAATATAAGGAGGAAGAATTACATTGGCGTGATATAGCCACTGCAATGACATATAATCTGTATGGAAAAACCAATTTTATTGTTGTTTCTTCTATTATCGTGGTGAGCTAACTTTCTTGCATAAATAAGGAGGAAAGATTCTATTGACGTGCTATGGCCATTGTAATGCTATAGAACTTGCCTGGAACAATCTTTTTTATTGGCCCTTTCGTATAATGTTGTGGTGAGCTAAGCTCCTTGCACAAATAGGAAGGAAGTAATGTATTGGCGTGCTATGGCCATTGCAGTGCAATAGAATATGGCTGGGAAACTCAATTTTATTGACATTTTCGTATAATATCGTGTTGAGCATCTTTCTTGCGTAAATAAGGTGGAAGAATTCCATTGGCGTGCTATAGCCGCAACAGTGCAACAGAATCTGTCTGGAAAACATAATTATATTGACAAGTTCGACTAATATCGAGGTGAGCTAACCTTCCTACTTAAGTAAGGAGGAACGATTCTATTGGCCTGCTATGGCCATTGCAATGATATATAATCTGGATGGAAAATCCAATTATATTAACATTTTCCTGTAATATCTGGGTGAGCTAACTTTCTTGCCTAAATATGGAAAAAAGAAGCTGTTGGCGTCCTATAGCCATTGCAATGCTATAGAATCTGGCTGGAAAATCCAATTTTATTAACATATTCCCCAAATATCGTGGTGATCTAACTTTCTTGCATCAATGAGGAGGAAAAATTCCGTTGTCGTGCTATATCCCTTGCAGTGCTATAGTATCTGGATGCAAA
>NW_016919556.1:0-571 GCF_001483705.2 Eufriesea mexicana
GATGGCTGTACTTGCTATTGCTTGGAAGGCGTTAGGCGAACTATTCACCAAGCTTTTACAGATAAAAGATTTTGAATAAACCTATTGTTTGGTAAGTAGATGGCTGTACTTGACATTTAAGTGGAGGCGGTAGGCGATCTGTTCACCAAGCTATAGCAGGTTATAGATTTTGGATAGACCTATACTATGGCAAGTAGGTGGCAGTACTTGACATTGGATTCAAGGCGATAGGCGATCTATTCACCAAGCTATAACAGACTACAGATTAACAATATGCCTCTTCTCTGGCAAGAAGGTGGCTGTTGTTGCCATTGGATTGAAGGCGTTAGGCGATCTGTTCACCAAGCTATAACAGGTTATATGTTTTGAATAGACCTATTGTCTGGCAAGTAGATTGCTGTACTTGCCACTGGATTGAATGCGTTAGGCGATCTGCTCACCATGCTATAGCCGGTTATATATTTTGAATAGCCCAATTCTCTGGCAAACACTTGCCATGGGATAGAAGGCGTTCAGCGATCTATTCACCAAGCTATAACAGCTTATAGATTTTGAGTAGACCTATTCTCTG
>NW_016919557.1:0-634 GCF_001483705.2 Eufriesea mexicana
ACAGATGTATGTATGTATGTATTTATGTGTATATGTATGGATGTATGTATGGATGTATGGGTGTAGGTATGAATGGATGTATGGATCGATGTGCGGTTGGATGTATGGATGGATGAATGGATGGATGTATGGATGGATGTATGGTTGGATGTACGGATGCATGTGTGAATGGATGTATGCCTGGGTGTATGGATGGGTGAATGTGAGGGTGAATGGATGTATGGATGTATGGACGAATTTATGTATGGATGTTTGTGTGGATTCGCGTATGTATACCTGTATGAAAGGGTATATGTTTGAATGTTTGTATGTATGTATGTATTGATGTTTGTAAGGGTGTGTGTATTTGTGAATGTATGGATGTATATACGGATGTATGTATGTACATATGGATGGATGTATGTATGGATGTATGCATGGGCGTTTGTATGGATGTATGCCTGGATATATGGATGGATGGATGAATGGATTTTTGGATGGATGTATGGATGTATGGACATATGTATGGCTGTTTGTATGGATGTATGTATGGGTGTATGTGTGTATGTATGTATGGGTTGGTGTATGCATCTATGTGTGGTTGTATGTACGAATGTATGTATGGATGTATGGCTGGGTGCATGTACGAATTTAT
>NW_016919558.1:0-275 GCF_001483705.2 Eufriesea mexicana
CTCTACTATGTTCTGCTCGGCGCTGGGGAGGCCAGCAATAGAGGTCGCGGCCCGATAGGTAGCGTTATGTTACGCTGGGCTATGTTAAGCAACTTTAATGATATGGGCTTCTGCGCTCTACTGTGATCTTGTATATTCTGATAGTTTCTGTGGTGTCGAGCAGCGGAGTTCTCGGCTCGTTGGTCTGCTTTACGTTACCTTCGGTTATGTTCGGTTTGGCTTGGTTAGGATAGGGTAGCTTATACTTTTGTGCTTTAAACTCAGATTCAATGGAA
>NW_016919559.1:0-466 GCF_001483705.2 Eufriesea mexicana
ATAGATGCGACTTTTGTGCTGTACACTGATATTTGTTGTATTTCTACGCTCTTCATTGCTCTATTATGCTGTGCTCGACGATAGGGAGGCCAGCAATTGAAGTCCGGGCACGTTAGCTTGATATATGCAACGTTTGGCTTTTTCGCGTTTGGTTAGGGTAGGAGAGGATAACATTGGCTCTTGTGCCTTATACTGCTATTCGGTGAGCTGCTGCGCTATGCTGTGCTCGAATCTGCTCTGCTTGGCTCAGGTGAGGTCAGCAGCAGTGGTCTCGACTAGTTAGGTAGGGTTAGTTCACGTTCGGGTATGTTACGTTTGGTTAGGTTAGGTGATGATAGCACTGACTTTTGTGCCATGCACAGCTACTCGGTGGATTTCAGCGCCCGCTGTGCCTGATATGTTGAGCTTGGCTCTGGGAAGGACAACTATAATTGCCTTGGAACGTTAGGCTGAGATAGTCAGCGTT
>NW_016919560.1:0-553 GCF_001483705.2 Eufriesea mexicana
GGTCTACTGCTCCCTAGTTCATTCTGCTTTTCTCTGTGGGGGCTGCAATAGTGGTCTCGTCATATTAGGTTGAGTTAGGCTACGTCTGTGTATGTTGCGTTTGGATAGGCTCAGGTAGGCCACTTTGACGTTTGTGCTGTACACTGCTATTCCGTGGATTTCTGCGCTCTAATGTGCTCTAATATGCTCTGCTTCGCTCTAGAGTGGAGCGAAATATTGCCCTCGTCACGATAAATTGAGTTACTTTACCTTTGGATAGGTATAGGTCAGGTTAACGCAGGGTATGTTTGACTTTTGTGCTGTACAATGCAATCAGATATATTTCTGCACTGTGCTGTCCTCTAGGATATTCTGCTTGTCTCTGTGGAGGCCGGCAGTAGTGGTCTCGGCACGTTATGTTGCGCTATGCCACGTTTTGTTTCGTTACGTTTGGAGAGGTTATGTTAGTATAGTCTAGACATCTGCGCTATAAGCTGATATTTTCCGATGTGTGTGCTCTACTGCGTTCTAATATATTCTGCATGGCTCTGATCAGGCCAGCAACAGTGGTCTC
>NW_016919561.1:0-506 GCF_001483705.2 Eufriesea mexicana
GTAGAGGGTTGGAATTCGCCGAACGGCAGCGTATAGCAGGAAAGTCAAAGCTATCCTAACATAGCCCAAACTTACTTAACCAATCCTAACGTGCTGAGACCACAATATCTGGCAAGCTCAGACACAAACAGAGCATACTGCAGCACGGTAGAGTGTAGTAGTAGTGTCAACAAATCTAGCCTGTACCTACCTGACTGACCAAGCAGTAACGTGGCCAAAACGTAACATGACTCATCCTGACGAGCCGAGTCCAATATTGCTGGCCTCCACAGAGCCAAGCAGTGTATACTAGATCACAGTAGAGCGCAGAATTCCAACGGGTTGCAGTGTACATCACAAAAGTCAAAGCTATCCTAGCCATACCTATCCAGACGTAACCTAACCAAACGTAACCTAACGCAACCTGTCGTGCCACGACCACTATCGCTGGAGTCGCCAAAGATAAGCAGAACCCATTACACGATAGTACAGCGCGGAAGTCTATAGAATAGCAGTGTATAGCAGAA
>NW_016919562.1:0-25290 GCF_001483705.2 Eufriesea mexicana
GGACGCCAGCAATCGCGATCGCTGCACGTTAGGTTGAGTTTGGTTACGCTTGGGTATGCTATGATTGGTTAGGTTAGGAGAGGATGCATCGGCTTTTGTGCTTTACACTAAAATGCGGCCGATTTCTGCGCCCAAATGTGTTCTGGCATATTCAGAATGTCTCTGCGGGGGTCATAAATGGTGGTCTAGGCTCGTTAGGTTCAGTTAGGTTACGTTTGGTTATGTTACGTTTGGTTAGGTTAGGCTCGGATAGCTTTGACTTTTGTGTTATCAACTGCTGTTGGTTTTGTTTCGGTGCTCTTCTGTTCTCTGATATGCTTTGCTCGGCTCTGTGGAAGCCAGCAATAGTTATTTCGGCACGTTGGTTTGAATAGGTTACGTTTGGTTATGTTATGTGTGTTTGGGTTACGTTCGGATAGCGTTGACTTTCTTGCATAGACTGTTATTTGTTTGACCTCTGCGCTCTGCGCTGCCCTCTTTCACTCTGCTAGACTCTGGGGAGTACATCAATAGTAGTCGCTGCACGTTAGGTTGTGTTAGGTTACGTTTGGGAATGTCACCATTGATTATGTTAGGAGGTACTTTCGCGTAATACACTGTTTTTCGGCGGATCACTGCACAATGCTGTGCTCCTATATGTTCAGCTTGACTTTGGGTGGGCCAGCAACAGTGGCATTTGCACGTGACGTTGTGATATGTTACGTTTGTTTAGGTTCGTTTAGGTCAGGTTTGGTGATGATATCATTGACTCCTGTGATTTACACTGCAGTGCCGCGGATTGCTGCGCCGTGCTGTGCTCTAGCATATTCTTGTTGGCTCTGTGGAAGTCAGCAATATTGGTCTACGTGCGTCAGGTTGCGTTATGTTTAGTTCGGTTATGATATGTATGGTTAGGTTAGGCCAGGATAGCTCTGACTTTTGCGATATACACTGTTATTCCGTGGATTCCTTAGCTCTACTGTGCCCTAGTATATTCAGCCTGGCTCAGGGGATTCCAGTAATAGTGGTCTCGGCATGTTAGGTTAAGTTAATATACGCTTTATTATATTACGTTTGGATAGGTAAGGAGAGGATAGCTTTGACTTTTGTGCTATACACTGCTTTTCGGCGGATTACTGCACTCTATATTGCTCTACTACACTCTGCCTGACTCTGGGGAGGCCAGTAATGGTGGTCGCGGCAAGTTAGTTTGGCTAGGGTATGCTTGTCTGCGTAAGGTCATGATATCTTAGACTTTCTTGGCATAGACTGTTATTCGGTGGATTTCTGCGCTCTGGTGTGGGGTACTATACTCTGCACGACTCTGGGGAGGCCAGCAATGGTGGTCTGGGAACTTAGTTTGAGCTATACTACGTTTGGTTATGTTACGTTTGGTTAGGTTAGGACATGATAACCTTGACTCTTGCCTTATACACTGCTATTCGGTGGGTTTCTGCGCTTTACATTGCTCTGATATACTCTGCTCGACTCTGGGGTGGCCAGCAATAGTGGTCGTGATACGATAGGTTGGGTTAGTCCACGCTTGGCTATGTTAGGTTAGGTCTGGTTGGATCTGGATATGTCTGACTTCTGTGCTCTACGCTGCTATTTGATGGCTCCATGCGCTCTACTGTGCTTTGCATATTCTGCTTCACCCTGAGGAATCCAGCAATAATGGTCTCGGCACGTTGGCTTGAGTTGTGCTACGTTTGGTTAAGTTTCGTTTGGTTATGGTAGGAGAGGGAACTATTTACTTTTGTGCTATACACTGCCATTCGGTGGACCTCGGCACTCTACGTTGCTCTTCTATACTATGCGCGACTCTGTGGTGGCGAGCAATAACGGCCTTGGCGCGTTAGGTTGTCGTATGTTACGTTTAGTTAGGTTAGTTTTAGCTATGTATGGTCATGGTAGCTAAGGCCATCGTGCTATACACTGTTATGCTGTGGATATCTGTTATCTACTGTGCTGTATTTCATTCTGATGGGCTCTGGGGAGGCCAGGAGCAGTGGTCGCTGCAAGATGCTTTAAGATACGCTAAGCTTGGTTAGGTTAGGATGGGTCAGGTTAGGGTAGGATATCTATGACCTTCGTACTGTTCGCAGCATTGTGGTGGATTTCTGTGCAATACTGTGCCCTTGTACATTCTGCTTGTCCTTGTTGGTGCCTGCAATGGTGGTCTCGTAATGTTGTGTTTAGCTAGGCTACGTTTATGTATGCCACGTTTGTCTAGGTTAGGATGGGCTACAACGACTTCTATGCTTTACAATGCTTTTCGGCATGTTTCTGTGATCTACTGGTCTCTACTATACTGTGCTCGACTCAGAGGATGCCAGAAATGGCGGTCGTGGAACATTACGTTATGTTATGTTACGTTAGTCCAGTTTAGGTTGGGATATGTTTGGCAAGTGTAATGCTGACCTTCTTGTTATACACTGTTAAACGGCGGACTTCTGTGCTCTACTGTGCTATAATATATTCTGCTTGGCTCTGTGGATGGCAGCATTAGTGGTCGCGGGACGTTATATTGTGCTATGCTACGTTTGGTTATGTTCGGTTACACCAGGTTATGCAAGTTTGTCGCGGATTTTGTGCTATTCACTGCAATACGGTGGATTCCTGCGCTGTACCGAGCTCTGGTATATTCTGCTTGTGTGTTTGGATACCAGCAATTGTGGTCTCGTCATGTTAGTTTGGGTTATGCTCCGTTTGTACGTGTTACATTTGGCTGGGTTAGGATAGACTACTTTGATCTTCGTGTTATACACTGCTATTCGGTGGATCCGTGTGCTCTAATGTGCTCTAATATGCTCTGCCTGGCGCTGTGAATGCCATCAATAGCGTTCACGGCACGTTACGTTGAACTAAACTACGTTCGGATACGTTAGGTTAGGTCAAGTTAGGTCGTGTTATGTTTGACTTTTGTGCTATACACTTCACTGCGGTGGATTTCTGAGCTCTGCCCTGCTGTAGCATTTTCTCCTCAGCCACGGGAATGCCAGCAATATTGGTCTCAGCACGTCAGTTTGAGTTAGGCTGCGTTTGGCTAATTTAGGATGGGTAAAGTACGGTAATGGTAGCGATGACTTTCGTGTTAAACACTGATGTACGGTGGATTTCTGCGCACGCCGAAGCTCTACTACATTCTGCATTACCCTGGGGAAGCCAGCAGCAGCGGTCGCTACACGCACTGCTGTAATACCCCACGTTTGGCTTGGTGAGGCTATTTCAGGTTATGTTATGGTGTCTTCGACTTTCGTGCTCTCTAATGCAATGCGGTGGATTTCTGAGCACGACTGTGCTCTAGTATACTCTGCTTGTCTCTGTGGAGGTCGGCAATGTAGGTCTCATCATGCTAGGCTGGGATACGTTACTTTCCGGCTACTTTGACTTTTGAGCTTTACACTGTTATTCTGAGGGGTTCTGTGATCTACAGTGCTCTGCTATATTCTGCCCAGCTCCGAGTATGCCAGCAGCAGCGGTAGCTACACGCGCTGTTGGTTCACGCAATGTTCGGTTTGTTTAGGTTAGGTCAGGTTATGTCGCAATATCTTCGACTATTGCGCTGTCCACTGCAATGCGGTGGATTTTTGCGCTCTGCTATTCTCTAGTATATTCTGCTTCGATCTGGGGTGGCCGGCAATAGTGGTCTCAGCATGTAAGGTTGTGTTATGCTACGTTAGGTTTTGGTTAGGCTAGGTCAGGTTTTGTTGGGGCATCTTCGACTTTTGTGCTATTCACTGCAATTCGGTGGATTTCTGCGCATTACTGTGTTCAAGTATACTCTGCTCGTCTTCGTGGATGTGAGCAATAGTGGTCTCGTCATGTTAGGCTGAGTTAGGTTACGTTTGACTATGTTACGTTTGGCTAGGTTAGGATAGGCTACTTCGTCTTTTGCGCTGTACACTGCTATTCGGCTGATTCCTGCGCTCTACATTGCTCTACTATACTCTGCTCGACTCTGGGGAGGTAAGCAATATCTTTCGCGGCACGTTAGTTTCATTCATATTACGTTCTGTTAGGTTAGGCTATGGTAAATTTGGATATGATAGCTCTGACTTCCGTGCTATACACTGATATTCAATGTATCTCTGTGATCTACTGTGCTCTACCATATTCTGCTTCGGCTTGAGGAAGCCAGCAATAGTGGCCGCGGCACGCTATAATGGGGTAGGCTACGTTTGGTGTGGTTACGTTGGCATGGGTTATGTCTGGATATATTTTAGTTTTGTGCTATACACTGCTATCCTATGGACTTCTGCGCCCCATTGTCCTCTAGTAAGATCTGCTGGACTCTGTGGAGGCGCGCAATAGCAGTCGGGGTACATTAGGTTGGGTTGTGCTACGTTTGGCCATATTATGATTGATTGTATTAGGATAGGGTAGCTTTGACTTCTGTGCTGTACACTGCTATTCGGTGTATTTCTACGCTCCAGTGTGATCTACTATGTGCAGCTAATCTCTGTGGTGGCCAGCAACTGTGGTCTCGGCACGCTATGTTGAGCTACGCTACGTTCGCTTTTGTTATGTTTGGTGAGGTTAGGATGTCATATCTCAGACTTTTGTGCGACACACAGCTATCCGGGGACATCTGCGCTCTACTGTGTTCTATTATTTTCTGCTCTACTCTGGAGAGGACAGAGATAGTGATCTCGGGGGTTAGGTTCGGTTAGGTTATGTTTGGTTACGTTAGGCTTGGTCAGGTTAGGTTAGGTTATCTTCGGCTGATGTGCTATTCGCTGCTATGCAGTGTGTCAGTATGCAATACTGAGTTCAAGTGGGTTCTGATTGCCTCTGTGGAGGCCTGCAATGGTGGTCTCTTCCTCCTAGGTTGATTCAGGTTACGTTCGGATATGTTACGTTCGACTATGTTAGGATATGCTACTTTAACCTTTGTGCTATACACTGCTTTTCAGTGAATTTCTGCGGTTTAATGTGCTCTAAAATATTCTGACTTTCTCTACGAAGGCCATCAATAGTGGCCGTTGCACGTTACGTAGTGTTATGCTACATTTGATTTGGTTAGGTTAGTTCAGGTTAGGTTACGATATTTTTGCCTTCTGTGCTATACACTGTTATGTGGTGGATTCTTGCGCTCTGCATTTCTTTACTATGCCGTGCCCAAGTCTGCGGAGGCGAGCAATAGTAGCCGTGGCGCGTGAGGTTGAGTTATGTTACGATTGGTTAGTTCAGGTTAGGCTACATTTGGTTAGTGTAGCTTCGACTTTCGTGCTATGCACTGGTATTTGGTGGATATCTGTGATTTACTGTGCTCTAATACTTTCTGCTTGGCGCTGGGGGACCAGGGGCAGTGGTCGCGGCACGTTATTTTGTGTTATGGAACGTTTCGTTAGGTTAGGATATGTTAGGATATGTTACGGTACGTACGACTTTTGTACTCTCCAAATGAGGTGGATTTCTGCGCACTACTGTGCTCTAGTACATTCTGCTTGTGTCCGCGAGAGCCAGCAATTGCGGTCTCGTCATGTGAGGTAGAGTTGGGTTACGTTTGGTTGTGTTACGTTTGGTGAGGTTAGGACAGGCTGTTTTGACTTATGTGCTATTCACTGCTATTCAGTGGATTTCAGCGCTCTAATATGCTAACGTTTGAATGTGTTAGGTTAGGTCAGGTTAGGTCTGCGTATGTCTGTCCTTTGTGCTATCCACTGCAATGCGGTGGATTTTTGTGCTCTGCTATTCTCTAGTATATTCTGCTTCGATCTGGGGTGGCCAGCAACTGTGGTCTCGGCACGTTATGTTGAGCTACGCTACGTTCGCTTTTGTTATGTTTGGTGAGGTTAGGATGTCATATCTCAGACTTTTGTGCGACACACAGCTATCCGGGGAGGTCTGCGCTCTACTGTGTTCTATTATTTTCTGCTCTACTCTGGAGAGGACAGAGATAGTGATCTCGGGGTTAGGTTCGGTTAGGTTATGTTTGGTTACGTTAGGCTTGGTCAGGTTAGGTTAGGTTATCTTCGGCTGATGTGCTATTCGCTGCTATGCAGTGTGTCAGTATGCAATACTGAGTTCAAGTGGGTTCTGATTGCCTCCGTGGAGGCCTGCAATGGTGGTCTCGTCCTCCTAGGTTGATTCAGGTTACGTTCGGATATGTTACGTTCGACTATGTTAGGATATGCTACTTTAACCTTTGTGCTATACACTGCTTTTCAGTGAATTTCTGCGGTTTAATGTGCTCTAAAATATTCTGACTTTCTCTACGAAGGCCATCAATAGCGGCCGTTGCACGTTACGTAGTGTTATGCTACATTTGATTTGGTTAGGTTAGTTCAGGTTAGGTTACGATATTTTTGCCTTCTGTGCTATACACTGTTATGTGGTGGATATCTACGCTCCAGTGTGATCTACTATGTGCAGCTAATCTCTGTGGTGGCCAGCAACTGTGGTCTCGGCACGCTATGTTGAGCTACGCTACGTTCGCTTTTGTTATGTTTGGTGAGGTTAGGATGTCATATCTCAGACTTTTGTGCGACACACAGCTATCCGGGGAGGTCTGCGCTCTACTGTGTTCTATTATTTTCTGCTCTACTCTGGAGAGGACAGAGATAGTGATCTCGGGGTTAGGTTCAGTTAGGTTATGTTTGGTTACGTTAGGCTTGGTCAGGTTAGGTTAGGTTATCTTCGGCTGATGTGCTATTCGCTGCTATGCAGTGTGTCAGTATGCAATACTGAGTTCAAGTGGGTTCTGATTGCCTCCGTGGAGGCCTGCAATGGTGGTCTCTTCCTCCTAGGTTGATTCAGGTTACGTTCGGATATGTTACGTTCGACTATGTTAGGATATGCTACTTTAACCTTTGTGCTATACACTGCTTTTCAGTGAATTTCTGCGGTTTAATGTGCTCTAAAATATTCTGACTTTCTCTACGAAGGCCATCAATAGCGGCCGTTGCACGTTACGTAGTGTTATGCTACATTTGATTTGGTTAGGTTAGTTCAGGTTAGGTTACGATATTTTTGCCTTCTGTGCTATACACTGTTATGTGGTGGATTCTTGCGCTCTGCATTTCTTTACTATGCCGTGCCCAAGTCTGCGGAGGCGAGCAATAGTAGCCGTGGCGCGTGAGGTTGAGTTATGTTACGATTGGTTAGTTCAGGTTAGGCTACATTTGGTTAGTGTAGCTTCGACTTTCGTGCTATGCACTGGTATTTGGTGGATATCTGTGATTTACTGTGCTCTAATACTTTCTGCTTGGCGCTGGGGGACCAGGGGCAGTGGTCGCGGCACGTTATTTTGTGTTATGGAACGTTTCGTTAGGTTAGGATATGTTAGGATATGTTACGGTACGTACGACTTTTGTACTCTCCAAATGAGGTGGATTTCTGCGCACTACTGTGCTCTAGTACATTCTGCTTGTGTCCGCGAGAGCCAGCAATTGCGGTCTCGTCATGTGAGGTAGAGTTGGGTTACGTTTGGTTGTGTTACGTTTGGTGAGGTTAGGACAGGCTGTTTTGACTTATGTGCTATTCACTGCTATTCAGTGGATTTCTGCGCTCTAATATGCTCCAGTATGCTCTGCCTGCCTCTGGGGATGCGAGCAATATTATTCTCGTCACGTTATGTATAGATACACTACGTTTGGGTAGGCAGGGTATGGTCTGGTTATGGCAGAATATGTTAGACTTTTGTGATATGCACTTCCATGCGGTGGATTTCCGAGCACTGCTGTGCTCTAGCATACTCTCCTCTGCTCTGTGGAGGAAGCAGTAGCGGTCGCGGCACGTTAGTTTGAGTTATGTTACGTTGTGTTAGGTTAGGTTCGGGTAAGTTTGGTTAGGAAAGCTTCGACTTTCGTGCTATACACTCTTGTTGGTTGTATTCTTGTTATCTACTGTGCTCTACTAAGTTATGCTTGTCCCTGGGCAGGCTAGCAATAGCGGTCGCGTCAAGTTAGTTTGAGTTAGGTTACGTTTCGTTAGGTTAGGTTCGGATGTCTCGGATAGGATTTCTCAGGCTTTTGTGCTTCACGCTGCTATTCGGTGGATCTCTTTGCTCTACATTGTTCTACTATACTCTGCTCGGCTCTTTAGGGGCAAGCAATAATGGCCGCGAAACTTTGTGCCTAGTTATGCTACGATCGGTTAGGTTATGTTGGGCAATATTTGGTCAGGTTAGCTTTGACTTACGTGCAATACGCTGTTCTTCGGTGGATCCCTGAGATATACCCTGCTCTTCTATATTCTGCCTTGCTCTTGGTAGGCCAGGAGCATTGGTCGCGGCACGTCATGTTGAGCAAAGCTACGTTTTGTTTGGTTCAGTTAGGCCATATTGTGCCAGGATAGCTGCGGATTTTGTGCCATTCACTGCAATTCTATGGATTTCTGCGCTCCACTCGCCGTGAATATGTCCTGCTTGGCTCTGTGGAGCACAGGAATAGTGGTCTCGGCTCGTTATGTTGAGTTGGGCAATGATTGGCTAGGTTAGATTAGGTCTGGTAAGGTTTGGGTGTCTTTGACTTCTGTGGTATACACTACAAAACGGTTTACTTCTGCGATCTGCAGTACTCTGGTACATTCTGCTTCGCCCTGTGGAGACCAGCAAATTAGTCTCGGCACGATAGGTGGAGCTACGCTATGTTCGGTTATGTTATGTTCGATGTGGTTAGGATAGGATAGTTTAGACCTTTGAGCTATACACTGCTATCCGCGAATTCCTGCGATCTGCTGTGAACTAATACTTTCTGCTTGGCCCTGGGGAGGCCAGCAACAGTGGTCCTGCCGCGATATGTTAAGTGAAGCTTCGTCAGTTATGTTACGTTTGGATTGGTTAGGAGAGGGTAGCATTGGCTTTTGCGCTATGCACTGAAATCCGGTGGATTTCTGTTCACTACACTGCTCTACTATACTCTGCTCCTGTTTGGGGGGGGGGGGGGTGTCAGTAATAGTGGTATCGGCACGATAGGTTGACTTAGGCTACATTTGGTTTGGTTACGTTAGTTTGTACTAGGTCTGGATACCTTTGACTTACTTGGTATACACTGTTTTTCGACGGGTTTCTGCGTTCTACTGTGTTCCAGTATGTTCTGGTTGGATATGGGGAGGCAAGTAATATAGTGGCCTCGGCGCGATAGGTTGAGATTGATTACGTACAGTTAAGAAACGTTTGGTTAGATTATGATAGGATAACCTTGACTTTTGAGCTATGCTCCGATAATCGGTGGACTTCTGCGCTCCACATTGTTCGAATATGCTCTGCTTGGCTCTGGGTGTCCAGCAATAGTGGTCGCGGCACGTTAGGTTGTGTCACGTTGCGTTCGGTTATGTTAGGATTGGTTATGCTTTGTTAAAAGAGCTTTGACTTTTTTGCTCTACTCTGTTGTCCGGAAGACTGAAGCGTTCTCCATTGCTCTGCTGTACTCTGCCTAGCTCACATGAGGCCAGCAATAGCAGTCGTGGCACGTCAGTTTTTGTTACGTTACGTCCGCCAATGTTACGCTTGAATAAGTTAGGACAGGAAAGCTTTGACTTTTGTGCTATACACTGCTATTCGGCGGCTTCCTGCGCACTATTGTGCTCTACCATATTCTGGTTGGCTATGGGAAGGACAGCAGTATCGGTTTCGGTACGTTTGTCTGAGTTAGGTTACGTTTGGTCAGATTTCGTTTGGTTAGGTTGGGATAGGATAGCTTACACTCTTGTGCTGTACAATGCAATGCAGTGGATTAATGCGCTGTGTTGTTCTCTCGTATATTGTGCTTGACTCTGGGGAGGTCAGAAGCATCGGCCTCGGCACATCAGGTTAAGCTAGGCTGCGTTTCGTTATATTACGTTTGGATAGGCAAGGGGTAGCTAGGTTTGACCTTTGTGCGATTTACTGGTACTCGGTGGATTACTGTACAGCTCATAAGTCACAGATATCCTAGCCCAGCCTGACCTATTCTCGCCTAACCAAACGTATACTAAATAAACCTAACGTGCCGAGTCTACTATTGCTCGCCTCCCTAGGGTCAACCAGAGTACAGTATAGGCAAGTAGAGCGCCGAAAGCCGCCAGATGGCAATGTATAGCAAAAAAGGTCAAAGATAACCCAACCTAACCAGACCTAACCTAACCAATCCAAAGGCAGAATAAATAAACCTAACGAGCGGAGGCCTTCATTGATGGCAACCCCACAACCAAGCCAAACATACTAGAGCACAGTAGAGCGCAGAAATCAGCCGAACAACAGTCTATACCGCGAAAGTCAAAGGAATCCAGACCTAACCGTAACCAACACAACTTAACCGAACGTAGCCTAACTCAACATAACAAACCGCGACCACTATTTTTTAACGCCCCAGGGCAAAGCACAATACAGTAGAGTACAGAGGAGCGCGGAAGTGCCCAGAATAATAGTGTATACCACGAAAGTCAAAGCTACCCTTACCTAACACAAACAAACGTAACATAACCAAACGTAGAATATCTCAACCTAACGTCACGAGATCACCATTCCTGGCCACCCCAGAGTCGATATGATTATGGTGGAGCAACATGGATCGTAGAAATCCACCCAATAGCAGTGTGTAGCGTAAAAATGCAGGATAACCTTCACAAACCTATCCCAACGTAACCTTACCAAACGTAACATAGCACAACGTAACGTGCTGCTACGAATATTGCTGGCGTCCCCAGAGGCAAGCAGAATGTGGTAGTGCGCAGTAGGGCCCAGGAGTCCATATGATAGCTGTGTTGAGCACAAATGTCAAAGCTACCATGACCTAACCCAAAGCAACCTAACCCGACCAAACGTTATCTAACCCAGACTGACGTGCTGTGACTAGTATTGCTGGCCTCCAAGGAGCTAAGCACAGCTTAAAAGAGGTGAGTGGAGGGCAGAAATCTATAGAATCGCAGTCTATAGCAGAAAATTGGAAGCAATCCATACCTATCCCTAGCTAACATAACATACACAAACGTAGGATACCTCAACAAAACATTTCGAGACCACTATTAATAGCCTCCCCAGAGCCAAGCAGAGCATACTAGAGACCAGTGGAGCGAAGAAATCGACCGCAACTCATTGTAGGGAGCAAAAGTCAAGGATATCCTATCCTAACTCAAACAAGTCTAACCTAGCCGAACGTAACCTAACTATACCTAAAGCGCTGCGGCCAGTGCTTCTGGCCACTCCAGAGCAGAGCAGAGCATATTGGATTACAGCAGAGCGCAGGAATCCGCCGAACAGCAGCGTATAGCACAAAAGGCAACGCTGTCCCTTCTTACCCTAACCAAACATAGTTTAACCGAACATAGCCTGACTCCACCTAACCACCCATCACCACTATTCCTGATCTCCCCAGAGCCAAGCTGTATATATTACTGCACAGGAGATTACAGACACCCTCGGCGTTTCAGTGTATAGCACATAAGTGGAAGGTGTTAACCTAGCCTAACAAAACCTAGCCCAAGCAAACGCGCCTAACTGAGATTAAAGTTCCAAGGCCACTATTTCTGAATTTCACAGAAGCAAGTTGAATGTATCAGATCACAGTGGAGCGCCGAAGCCCACCGATTGGCAGTACATGGCACAAAAGTCAGAAATATCTTCTCCTAACCTAGCAAATCGTAACATAACTAAACGTAACCAAACACAACCTAACGTGCAGCGACAGCTATTGCTGGCTTCCCAAGAGTTGAGCAGGGTATAGTAGTGACGTCAGAGCACAGATATCCACTTGATTACACTCTAGACATAGGTATAGGGAGACAAAGCTATCCAAACGTAACCCAAACAAGCGTAACCTAACGAAACGTAACATAACTCAACCGAACGTGACGAGACCACAACTGCTGGCCTCCCCTGAGGCAGGCAGAGCATATTAGTGCACAGCATAGCTCAGTAGTTCGTCGAATAGCAGTATATAGCGCAAAAGTCAAAGCTATCCTATCCTAACATAACCAAACGGAACACTGCCAAACGTAACCTAATCCAGGCTGAAGTGCCGCGACCACTATTGCTGGCCGCGACAGAGCCAAGCAGATCACATTACTGGAGGGCAGAACAGAGAAATCCGTAGTATCGCGGTGTATATCAGAAAAGTCGAAGCTACCGAAGACCAGCCCAAACCAACAGAACACAGGCAAACATAGCCTAACACAACCTAACATGCTGAGACTGCTGTCGCTACTCTCCCCAGTGCCAAGCAGGGCATACTAGAGCACAGCAGGCCACAGAAATCCGCGGCATTGCAGAATAAAGCACAAAAGTCAAAGCTACCATTTCCAAGCCTAACCAAGCGTAACATAAACAAACGAAAGGGAACTGAACCTAACGTGCCGAAACCACACTTTCTGTCGCCCGCAGAGGCAAGCAGATTATACTTGAGAACAGTAGATCGTGGAAGTCTACCGCATTGCTGTGAACAGCACAAAAAGCGTAGACACCCTGACCATACCTAACAAATCCTAACCAAACCAAACGTAACATAAATCAACCTAACGCGCCGCTGTCACATTTTAAGGCCTTTTAAAGGCAAGGCAGAGCGTACCATGGTCGAGTAGACCGCAGAAAGCCAACAAATAGATTCGTATAGCACAGAAGCCAAGGATATCCACCTAACCTGACCTAATTTCACTAAACCGAACGTAGAATATCTAACCTCATGAGACGAGACCCGTGTTGCAGACCTCCGCAGAGCCAAACAGAACATATTGGAGAAAAGTAGATAGCAGAAATCTCCGTATAGCAATGTATAACGCAAAAGAATGTGCAATCATGACAAACCGCAACAATCCGTAATCTAACGAAACGTAACGTAACTTAAACTATCGTGCCGCGACGGCTATTGCTAGTCTCCCCTGAGCCGTGCCGAGTACAGTAGAGCAAAGTAGAGCGCAGAAATCCACCGAGTAGCAGTGCATAACATAAAAGTTGACACCATCCTAATCAAACGTAGCAAACCGTAACCTAACTGAACGTAATGTAGCACAACTTTACGTGCGGCGACCACTACTTCTGGCATCCCCGGAGTCGTGCAGAGTGTAGTAGAGCAATATAGAGCGTAGGAATCCACCGAATATCCGTGTATGGAACAAAAGTCAATACTATCCTTACCTAACCTAACCAAACATAACATGACCAAACGCAAACTAACTCGGACTAACCTGCCGAGACAAATACTCCTGGCCTCCATAGAGGCATTGCCGAATACGCTGTAGCACAGTAGCGCGCAGAAACCGACTGAAAATCGGTGTATAGCATGAAAGTCGAAGATGTCCTCCCCTAACCTTACCAATCGTGACAAAGCCAAACGTTATCCATCACAAACTAGCGTGCAGAGTCCACTATTGCTGGCCTCCCCATAGCATACTATAACAAGTTTGAGCACAGTAGATTTCAGAAATCCAACGAATAGCAGTGCATAATACAAAAGTCAAAACTATCCTCCACAATGCTAACCAACCATGACATACACAATAGTAACCTAACACGACCTATGGAGACGCGTCTGCTATTGCTGGCCTTCCCAGAGTCGAGCGGAGCATAGTAGAGCGCTGAAATAGACCGAATAACTGTGCATACCACGTAAGTCAAAGCTATCAAATGCCAACCCAGACTAACATAAGCCAACCAAACGTTGTCTAACTCAACTTAACGTGCGGGGACCTCTATCGCTAGTCTCCCCAGAGTCAAGAAGAGAATATTTGGGCACAGCACAACGCAGAAATACATTGAATAGCAGTGTAGAGCACAAAAGGCACAGGTATACAATCCTAACCCAAACAAATATAACCTAGCCAAACGAAGCCTGACACAACATAACTAGTCGCGACCACTATTGCTGGGCGCCGTAGGGCCGAGCAGAATACAGTAGAGCACAGCAGAGCGCTGAAGTCCAGAGAATAACAGTGTATACCACGAAAGTCTATGCTATCCTAACCTAACACAAACAAACGTAACCTAACCAAACGTAGCCTAGCTCAACCTAATGCCATGAGACCACCATTTCTGGCACCCCCAGGGTCGAGCAGTGTCTGGTGGAGCGATGCGATACTTAGAAATCCACAGTAGAGCAGTGTGTAGCACAAAAGTCAAGGATAACCTGACCAAACCAAACCCAACACATAACCCAACACATCGTAACGTAACACAACCTATCGTGCGGTGACCACTATTTCTGGCGTCTCCAGGGACAAGCAGAATATGATAGAGCACAGTAGAACCCAGAAGAACATAGGATAGGTGTGTTGTCCACAAACGTCATGGCTATCCTAACTTAACACAAAATTACCTAACCCAACCAAACGTGACCTAACGAAACCTAACGTGCCGCGACCAGTATTTCTGGCCTCCAAAGGGCCAAGCAGAGCATATTAGGTCACAGTTTATCGCAGGAGTTCACCTTATAGCAGCATATAATCAAAAAGTCGATGCTATCCTCTCCTACCCTAACCAAACGTAACATAACCATTCGTAGCGTATATGAATCTAACGTGCCGGGGCCACTATCACTGGCCCCCACAGAGTCGTGCAGAGTATAGTAGGGCAATGTGGAGTGTAGAAGCCCACCAAAAATCTGCGTATGGCACGAAATTCAAAGATATCCCGACCAAACCAGACCTAACCTAACTTAACCGAACGTAGCGGAACTCAACGTAACGTGCCGATACCGCCATTGCTGGCACTGCCAGGGTCAAGCAGAACATATTTGAGCACAGTCAGGTGCAGAAGTCTGCCGAATAGCAGTTTATAGCGCAAAAAACCTAGACCCTCCAAACTTTACCAATCCTAATGTAACCGAACGTAGTCTAACACATCCTAGCCTGACGCTGCCACTATTACTGGCATGCCCGAAGCCGAGCAGAGCATAGTAGAGCCAAGCAGAGTGCAAAAATCCACCGAATAGCAGTCTATGCCGAGATAGTCAAAGCCATCCAAACCTAACCCAAACAAACGTAGCATAGCCAAACATAACCCAACTAAACCTAACGTGGCGAGACCATTATTGCTGGCCTCCGCTGAGACAAGCGGTGCATATGAGGGCAGAGTGTATCGCAGAAGACCGCCGATTGGCAGAATAGAGCACATACGGAAATGATATCCTCTCCTACCCTAACCAGACTTAACATAACCAAACGTAGCCTAACACAAGCTATCGTGCCGAGACCCCGTTTGCTGGATTCCTCAGGGACAAGCAGAACAAACAAGAGAACAGTAGAGCGCAGACAGCCAGAAAATAGCATCATAAAGCACAAAAGTCAAAGCCATCCCAGGCAAACATAACCAAATATGGCATATCCATACGCAATCTAACTCAACCTAACCGCCCTACACCACTATTGCTGACATCCACATAGCCAAGCAGTATATACAAGGGCAAAGTAGATGACAGAAATCCGCGGCGTTGTAGCGTAATGCACAAAAGTAAAGGTGACCTAACCTAACGTGACCTAACATAACCCAACCAAACGTAGAATAACCCAACGTAAGTCGCAGAGCCCAGTATTGCTCCCTTTCCCAGGGCCAAGCTGAATATACCAGAACACAGTGGAGCTCAGAAATCCGCCACATTGCAGTGTACAGCACACAAGTCAATGCCATTCCGACGAAACTTATCCTAACCATACATAACCAAGCGTAAGCATGTCTTACCAAACGTGCCACGACCCCTATTGCTTGACTCCCAATGGCCAAGCAGGGCACATTCGGGCACACTAGAGCGCAGAAATCCACCTAATATCTGCATATAGCACAAAAGTCAAATTCATCCTGACCAAACTTAGCCCAACCTAAACTAACCAAACGTTACAAATCTCAAACAAATGTGCCACGACCACTATTTCTCTCCTCCCCGGAAACCAGCCGAAGTTAACAGAGCTATGCATATCGCAGATATCGAACGAATGGCAGTGTACAGCACAGAAGTAAGAGCCAACCTAACGAAACTGAACCTAACCTTACCTAACCAAACGTGACCTAACACAACCGTACGTGCTACGACGACTGTTGCTGGCATCCCCAGAGTCGAGCGTAATATACTGGGGCACAGTAGAGCGCAGAGAGCCACCAAATAGCAATGTATAGAACGTAAGTCAAAGAAACCCTATCACAACTTGTCCTAACGTAACCTTAGCAAACGTAGATATTCTAATCCTAACGTGCCGAGTCCACTGTTGCTGGCCTCTCCATCGCCATGCAGAACATATTAGATGAGACAAGAGCGCCGGGATCCACGGGAACACACGGTATGCAGAAAAGTCGAAGCTGTTCATACCAGACCCAAGCAAACATAACCAAGCCAAACGTAACCTAACCCAGGCTAACGTGCCGCGGACACCGTTTCTGGCATCCCTAGGTCAAACCAGAGCATATAAGGTGACGGTATAGCGCTGAAATCCACAGAATCGCAGTGTACAGCACAAAAGTCAAAGATATACTATACTAACCTATCCAAACCTAACATAACCAAACGCAACATATTTCAGCATAACCTACAGAAACCACAATTGCTGACCACCCCAGAGCAGAGCGGAACACACGAAGCACAGTAGAGCGCAGAAATCCACCGAGAAGCAGTATATGGCACAAAAGTTGAAACCATCCTCTCTGAACCTAACAAATTGAAGCATAGTCGAACGCAACATAACTGAAAAAAACGTCCTGCGGCCACTACTTCTGACCTCCCATGGTTCGAGCAGCGAATGGTAGAGCACAGTAGAGCACAGAATTTCACCGAACAACAGTTTGTATAACAAAAGTCAAAGCAATCCTCTTCTAACATGACCAAGCGTAACATAACCAAACGTAACGTACCACCAGGGGTGCCACGACCACTGTTGCTGGCCTCCCAGCGCCAAGCAGATCATACTAGAAGAGAGTAGAGCGCAGATATCCAAAAAATCGCAGTGCAAATCAAAACAGTCGAAGTTACCCTATACTAACATGTCGGAACGTATCACAGCCGCAAGTAGGTTAACTCTAACTAACGTGCCGCGACAACTATTGCTGGCATCCCCAGAGCCAAGCAGACCATATGAGACTAAAGTAGAGCGTAGAAGTACACCAAACGGCAGTGTACAGCACAAAAGTCAAAAATACCCTGGCCTAACCAAACCAAGCATGACATGCCCAAACGTAGCATAGCTCATTCTAGCGTGCATAGAACATAGTTGCTGATATCCCCAGAGCCAAGCCGAATGCACTGGAGTACAGTAGAGCGAAGAAACCCTTCGAATAACAGTGTATAGCGCAAAAGTCAGTGCTACCCTGTCCTAACCTAAGCAAACGTAACCTAACCAAACGAAGCATAACTCGACATAACGTGCCACGACCACTATTGCTGGAAACCCCGGGTCCAAGCAGAATATGGTATAGCACAATAGAGCACGGAAATCAACCGAATAGCAGTATATAGCACAAAAGGCAAAGGTACCCTTTCCTAACCAAACCAAACGTAACACAGCCGAACGCAACATAACTCAGCATAAAGCGCCGAGAGCTCTACTGCTGGCTACCCCATTTCGAATATCAGTATACCAGAGCACAGTAGAGCGCAGCAAGCTACAGCTTTTCCGTGTATACCACAAAAGTAGAAGAAACGCAAGCCTAACCTGCCCCATCCTAACCTAACCGCACGTACCATAACTAAACATAATGTGCCGAGATCAACGTTGCTGGCCTCCGCAGAGCAAAGCAGAGCATATTAGAGCTATGTAGAGCGCAGCAATCCACCGAATGTCGGTGTATAGCACAAGAGTCAGAGCTGCCGTATCCTAACCTAACCGAACGTAACATGACCATACGTAATCCATCTCAACCTAACGTGCCGAGAACGCCATTACTGGCCTCCTCACACCCAAGCAGAACATAATAGAGCAGAGTAGACCTCAATAATCCACCGAACAACAGTGTATACTATGTAAGGCAAAGCTATCCAAGCCTAGTCCATACAAACGAAACCCAACCAAACGTTGCCTAACCAAACCTAACGTGCCCAGGCCACAATTACCGGCAACCCCATAGTTGAGAAGATTGTAGTAGCGCAATGAAGAGCGCACAGTTCCTCCGCAAAGAGTTGCATGAGACAGAAGTCAAAGCTATCCTATCGAAACGTAACCAAGCCTAACCTCGCCAAACGTACCATAACACAACCTGTCGTGCCATGAGCACTATTCCTGGCGTCCACAGAGACAAGCAGAGTGCGTCAGCGCACAGAGGAGCGCGGAAGTCCGTAGAGTGGCATTGTGTAACACTAAAGACGCAGCTATGCTAACCAAGCCCTACCTGATCAAACGTAACCTATGCAAACCGTCCGTGCCACGACCACAATTGCTGGCCACCCAAGAGACAAGCAGATGCTGGTACAGCAATACGCAGCGCAGATATCGAACGAAAAGCAGTGTATAGCACAAAGGTCAAAGCCACCCTAACCAATCTTAATCTCACCTGAACTATCCTAGCTTAACCTAACACAACCATACCTGCCACGACAGACATTGCTGGCATCTCCACAGACGAGTTGATGCTAGTAAGGCAATGCTGTGTACAGACATCGACCGAATATCAGTGACCAGCATAAGAGTCAAAGACACCCTACCCTAACCAGACCTAACCCAATGCAATCAAACGTAGAATAACTGAACGTAACGAGACGAGGCCACGTTTGGTGGCCTACCCACAGCCAAGCAGGGCATATTACAGGAGAGTAGAGCGCAGAGGTCCTTAGAACGGCAGTGTATAGCAAGCAAGTCAAAGATAACCTCACCTAACCCAAACAAATCTAACCTAACCGAACGTAGCCTAACTCAGCGTAACACGCAGCGGCCACTATTTCTGGCATACGCAGACCAAAGCTGGGAATATTTGTTCGCAGAAGAGCACAGAAGCCCACCAAATTGTAGTGTATAGCGCAAAAGTCAAAGCTAACCAGTCCTAACCTAACAAAACGTGACCTAACCAAACTCAGCGTAACTCAAACATACTTGCCGAAGCCACTATTGCCGATCTCGCTGGCGCCAAGCGGATGACATTAGCGCACAGTAGAGAGCAGAAATCCGTCGGACAGAAGTGTATAGCGCAAAAGTGAAAGCTAGGCTCTCCTAACCTAACCACTCATAACGCAACCATACGAAGCATAACAAAACCTAACGTGCCGCGACCACCATTCCTAGCGGCCCGGGAGGCAAGCAGAGTGTTACAGCGCACAGTGGAACGCAGAAGTCCAGAGTGTAGCAGAGTGTAGCACAAAAGTCAAAGCAAAGCCAACCAAACAAAACGTAACCTAACCTGACCAAACGGAATCTAACTCAACCTGACGTACAGCGACCACAATTGCTGACCTCCACAGGACCAAGCAGGTTAGAGTAGAGAAAAGTAGAGGGCAGGTATTCACCGAATAACAGTGTATAGCACGTAAGTCATAGCTATCCGTACCAAGCATAACTTAACCTAATCCAACCAACCGTAACACCACTGAACGTAACGTGCCGTGACCACTATTGCTGGCCTCCCGTGGGACGAGCGTAGTATAGTAGAGCAGTGTAGAGCGCAGAAATCCTCCGAATATCGGTGTATAGCATAAAAGTCTAAGCTATCCCATCCTAACGTAACCAAACGTAACATAACCGAGCGTAGCATACCACTACCTAACGAGCCGATAACACAATTACTAGCATCGCCAGAGCCAAGCTGAGCAAAGTACTTCGTAGTAATACACAGCATTGTAGTGTATGGCACAAAAGTCAATGACATCCGAACCTAACCCGAGCTAACAAAGCCTAACCCGACGTAGGCAAGCTCAACGTAACGTGCCGAGACTACAGTTGCTGGCTTCCCGAGAGCCGAGCAGGATATAATAGAGCACAGTGGAGCGCGGGAATCCACCGAATAGCAGTGTATGGCACGAAGTTAACACTAAACTTTCGTAACCTAACAAGTGGCAACATAACCAAACGTAACTGAACACAAGGTAACATGCCGAGACCGATGTTGCTGCCCTCTCCAAGCCAAGCAGTATATACTATAGTGCAGCTGAGCGCAGAAATCCACCGAATAGCAGTGTATGGCACAAAAGTCATAGCCGCCCTAGCCAGACGCAACGAAACCTAACCTAACCAAGCGTAGCCTGACTGAAACAAACGTGCCACGACTATCGTTGCTGGCCTTCGCAGAGACAAGTAGATGAGAGAAGAACTATGCAGTGCACAGACATCGACCGGATAGCAGTTTGTAGCTCAAAAGTCTATGCTACACTAACCAAACCTGTCCTAACCTAGCGAAACCTAGCATAACGTAACTCAAACTAGCGTGCCGAGACGACCGTTGCTGGCGTCTCCAGAGCCAGGCAGGGCATACTACAGCACAACATAGCGCAGAAATTCAACGTATAGCGGTGTATGGCACAAAAGTCAAAGTTATCCTTTCCAAACCTAACATAGCGTAACGTAACCAAACGGAACTTAACTCGTCCTAACCTGACGCGACCAGTATTGCTGGCATACACAGAGCCAAGCAGAGCATAATCGAGGAGAGTTGAGCGCAGGTGTCCATACAGTCGCAGTGTACAACAGAAAAGTTGAAGACATCCAAACTTAACGAGAGCTAACGTAACCCTACAAAACGTATCCTATCTCAACCGGTCGTGCCGAGACCACTATTACTGACTTCCGCAGGGCCTAGCAGAGCGTACTGGAGAACAGTGAAGCTTGGTAATCTTCCGAAGAGCAGCGTATAACACAAAATTCAAATCTATATAAAACTAGCCAAAACAAACGAAGCGTAACCAAACGTAACATAACTCAACGCAACGGGCCGAGAAAACAGTTACTGGCCTCCACGGAGTCGAGCAGACCAGATGAGAAAAACGTGGATCGCAAAAATCCGTGCTACTTTCAGTGCATAGCACAAAAGTCAAAGCTATGCTATCCAACCCTATCCAAGCGTTGTGTAACCAAACGCAACCTGACATAACCTAACGTGCCGAGACCACCATTGCTGCCTTCCCCAGCCGCAAGCAGGGCATATTAGAGGATAGTAGATCGCAGAGGTCCATAGGACTGCAGTGTATGGTACGATAGTCAATGACATCCCAACCTAACCCAAAGAAGCCTAACCTAACCGAACGTAACCTAACCCAAAGTAACGCGCAGATACCGCTATCTTTGTCCTCCCCAAAGCCAAGCATAGCACAGTAGAGCAGAGCACAGCGCGAAAATCCACCGAATAGCAGTGTATATCACAAGAGTCAAAGTCATCATAACCAAACATAACCAAACCAAACCAAACCAGACGTAACCTATCTGAAACAAACGTGCCACGACCACAGTTGCGGGCCTCCACAGAGGCATGCAGATGCCTGTAGAGCAATGCAGCCAACAGGTACCTACCGAATAGCTGTGTATAGCACAAGAGTCAAAGCAATCCATTCCTAGCCAAGCCAAACGTAACAAAACCGAACGCAGCCTGTTCCAACCTAACGTGCCGAGACCACTATTACTGGCTTCCACAGCCCCAATGAGAGCATACTAGAGAAGAGTAGAGCGCAGAAATGCACCGTATAGCAGTGTATAGCAGAAAAGTCGAAGTCATCCAAACAAAACCAAGGCTAACATAACATAACCAAACGTATCCTGTCTCAACCTAACGTTCCGAGACAACAATTGCTGGCCTCCACGTTTCCAAGCGGGGCATACTATTGGAGAATAGAGCGCTCACGTCCATAAAATGGCAATGCGTGTCACGAAAGTCAAAGGTATCCTAACATAACCCAACGAAGCTTAATCCAACCAAACGTCGTATAACTCAACCTAACGTGACGCGACCACTATTGCTGGCTTCCCGAGAGCCACGCAATACATATTAGTGGCGAGCGGGGCGCAGAAATCCGTGTAATCGCAGTGCATAGCAGAAAAATCGAAGATATCCGGACATTAGCATGATAACATAAACCAAACAAACGTAACCTAACTCAACCTAATAAGCCGAGGCCACTATTTCTGGAACCCCCAGAGCCAAGCAGAGCATATAAGAGTACAGCAGAGCGCAGAAATCCACGGCATAGCAGTTTATAGCACAAAAGTCAAAGCTACCCTATCCTAGCTTACCCAATCGAGACATAAGCGAACGTAACCTAACTAAATGTACTGTGCCGAAACCACTATTGCTAGTCTCGCCAGCGTCATGCGGATCATGACACATGGCACAGTGGAGCGCAGAGATCCATCGAATGGCAGCGCACAGCGAAAAAGGCAGACACCCTAACTAAACTTAACCAAACTTAACCTAACCAAAGGTAACATAACTCAACCATACGTGCCACGACTACCATTGCTGGCTTCTTCAGAGACAAGCTGATGCTAGCACAGCAATGCAGGTCACAGATGTAGACCGAAAAGCGGTATATAGCACAGAAGCCAAAGCCATCCTGACCAAACTTTACCCAACCTAACCTAAAAAAACGTAACTTTTCTCAACCAAACGTGCCACGACCGACATTGCTGGCGTCCACAGATTCAAACGGACGCTCGTGGAGCAATGCAGTGCACAGGTACCGGCCAAGCAGCAGTGTACAGCTTAAAAGACAAGGCTATACTAACCAAACGTATCCCATCCTAGCCAAGCCAACCGCAACATATCTCAAACTTGCGTGCCGAAACCACGCTTGCCAGCCTACCCAGAGCGAAGCAGAACTTACTAGAGCACAGTAGAGCGCAGTATTCCACTGCACTGCAGTGTGTGGCACAAAAGTCAATGATATCCTAACCTAAACTCTCCCAAATTACCCAAGCCAAGCGTAACAAAGCTAAACACAATGTGCCGAGAGTTACATTGCTGGACTCCCCAGGCACAAGCTTGGCACGTCAGAGCAATGTAGAGCGTAGAAGTCCTCCGAGTAGCGGTGTATATCGCAGAAGTTAAGGCTATCCCATCCAAACCTAACCAACCGTATGATAAGCAGGCGTAACACTACACGAGCTGATGTGCCACGAAAGCCATTGCTGGCCTCACGAGAGCTAAGCAGAGTATAGCAGAGGAATGTAGATCCCTGAAATCGCCCGAATAGCAGTGCATAGCAAAAAAGTAATAAATATCCTAACCTAATCTGACCCGACCCAAACAAGTCAAACGTATCCAATCCAAACCTAACGTGCCTAGCACATAATTCCCGGCTTCCCCACCACCAGCCAGCGCATATTGGTGGAGCGTATATCGCAGAGGTCCATAAAATGACAGTGAATAGCACGAAAGTCAAAGACACCCTAACCTAACACAAACAAACCCAACGTAACCAAACGATACATAACACATCCCATCGCACCGCGGCCAATATTTCAAGCATTCTCATATCAAAGCAGGGAACATTAAATCACAGAAGAACGCAGAAATCCCCCGAATAGCAGTGTATATCACAAAAGTCAAACCTATCGTATCCTAATCTCACCAAACGTAATATAGGCGGACGTATCGTAACACAAACTTACGTGCCACGACCGCTTTTGCTGACCTCGGGAGAGCTAAGCAGTGTAGAGCAGAGCAATGTAGAACGCTGAAATAGCCTGAGTAGCAGTGTATAGCTCAAAAGTCAAAGCCATCCTGACCAAGCCTAACCAAACCTAGCCGAAACAAATGTTACATAACTCAACCTAACGTGCCGAGAGCGCTGCACCTGCCGCCCACTGATACACACCGAGTGTGATAGTGCACAGAAGAGTGCAGAAGTCCATATGACAGCGGTGTGTAGCAAAAAAGACAAAGGATCCTAACGTAACTCAACGTATCCTGGCATATCCAAACGTAACCTAACTCAGACTAACGTGCGGAGACCAATACTGCAGGCATCCCCATAGCCAAGCATAATTTTATAGAACACAGCAGAGCCCAGAAAGCCACCAAATAGCAATGTATATCGCAAAAGTTAAAAATACCCGGACCAAACCTAAAATAACCGAACCTAACCGAACGTAGAATAACTGAACCTAACGTGCCGCGACTACTATTGCTGACTTCCCTATAGACAAGCTCAATACGATAAAGCATATTAGAGCACAGAAGTCCATAGAATATCAGTGATGAGCACATATGTCAAAGCTAACCCAACCTAACCAAATCGAACCTAACCTTACAGAACGTAATCTAACTCAACCTAACTTGCCGAGACAACTATTACTGGATTCCACAGAGCCAAGCAGAACATACTAGAGAACAGTAGTGTGCAGAAAACCAACGAACATCTGTTTAAACCAAGAAAGTCGAAGTTATCCATACCTAACCCAGACTAACATATCACAACCAGACATAGGCTAACTCAAACTGACGCTCCGAGACAACTATGACTGGAATCGCCATAGTCGATGAGAGCACAGTATGTCAATGAAGAGCGTAGGAATCCTCCGAATAGCGTTGCATAGCTCAAAAGCCAAAGCAACCCTGTCCTAACCTAACTAATTGTGACATTACCGAACGTAGACTAACAAAGCCTATCATGTCACGACCATTTTTGCTGACCTCACTAGATTCCAGCAGAGTATAGTAGAGCACAGTAGAGCGCAGGGAGCCGCCAGAAGGCAATGTATACCACAAAAGTGACAAGTATCCTTACCAAACCAGACCATACCCAACCGAGGCAAACTTAGAACAGCTAGACCTAGCCAGCCGAGACCTGTGTTGCATCTACAGAGCCAAACAGGACACACTAGAGCAGGGCGGATCGCAAAAATCCACCGAATAGCAGCGTGTAGCACGAAAGTAAGTGCCGTCCCTACGAAACCTAACCTAACCTTGCTTAAGCGGACGTAACTTAACTCAAACTATCGAGCCACGGCCGTCATTGGTGGTCTCCCCAGAAACGAGTAGAGCATAGTGTAGCAATTTAGAGCACGGAAATGCTCCGTATAGCAGTGTGTAGTACAAAAGTAGAAGCTATTCTAACCAAACTTGGCCTACCCTAACCTAACCAAACGCAACCTAACACAACCTAAGGTGCCGCGGCCGCCATTTCCGGACTGCCCAGGGCAAAGCAGAACATATTAGGACACAGTAGGGCGGAGAGATCCACCGAAATGCAGTATGTAGCGCAAAAGACAAAGGTACACTATCCTAACCTAACCAAACGTAACACAACCATGCGTAACTAAGCTCAACCTACCGTGCCGCTACCACACAATGCTGGCCTTCCGAGAGCCACGCAGAACATATTACTGGAGAGTAGGTCGCAGAAATCCATAAGATCGCATTGTATAACAGAAAAGTCAAAGATATCCAAACCTAACACAAACTAACGTAACCTAACCTGTCGTAAAGGAACTCAAAGTAACGTACGGCGACCACTATCGCTAGCATCCCCAGGGACTAACAGATTGGAGTGGAGCACCGTG
>NW_016919562.1:25385-32379 GCF_001483705.2 Eufriesea mexicana
ATCCCAAGCGTGCCACGATCGCTGTTGCAGGCCTGCACAGATTCAAGTAGACGCTTGTAGAGCAACGCCGGGCACAGATATCCGCCGAATTGCAGTCTATAACGCAAAAGACAAAGCGACACTAGCCGAACAAATCCCAACCTAGCAAAACAAACCGTACCCTACCTCAACCTAGCGTGCCGAGGCCACACTTGCTGGCTACCCCAGAGCGTAGCAGAATATACTAGAGCACTGTTGAGCGCAGTAATCCACCGCACTGCAGCGTGTGGCACAAAAGTCAAAGAAATCCAAACCTAACCCAAGCAATTGCAACCTAAACAAGCGTAGCCTATCTCAACCTAATGTGCCGAGAACACAACTACTGGCTTTCCCAGTGTCGAGTCGACAGCAGTAGAGCAATGTAGAGCACCGAAATCCTCCGAATAGCGGTGTATAGTACGAATGTCAAAGATACCCTATCCTAACCTAACCAACCGTAACATAACCGAACGTAACCTAACAGAGCCTAAGGCTCCGCGGACACTATTTCTGGCCGCCACAGAGCAAGGCGGATAGTATTAGATATCAGTAGAGCGCAGAGGTCCACCTAATAGCAGGTATTCACCGAATAACAGTGTATAGCACGTAAGTCATAGCTATACGTACCAAGCATAACTTAACCTAATCCAACCAACCGTAACACCACTGAACGCAACGTGCCGTGACCACTATTGCTGGCCTCCCGTGGGACGAGCGTAGTATAGTAGAGCAGTGTAGAGCGCAGAAATCCTCCGAAAAGCGGTGTATAGCATAAAAGTCTAAGCTATCCCATCCTAACGTAACCAAACGTAACATAACCGAGCGTAGCATACCACTACCTAAAGCCAAACGAAGCCTGACACAACGTAACTAGTCGCGACCACTATTGCTGGGCGCCGCAGGGCCGAGCAGAATACAGTAGAGCACAGCAGAGCGCTGACGTCCAGAGAATAACAGTGTATACCACGAAAATCAAAGATATCCTCACCTAACCAAAACAAATCTAACCCAACCGAACGTAGCCTTACTCAGCATAACACGCAGCGGCCACTATTTCTGGCATACACAGACCACAGCTGGGAATATTTGTTCGCAGTAGAGCACAGAAGCTCACCGAATTTTAGTGTATAGCGCAAAAGTCAAAGCTAACCAGTCCTAACCCAACAAAATGTGACCTAACCAAACTCAGCGTAACTCAAACATACTTGCCGAAGCCACTATTGCCGATCTCGCTGGCGCCAAGCGGATGACATTAGCGCACAGTAGAGAGCAGAAATCCGTCGGACAGAAGTGTATAGCGCAAAAGTGAAAGCTAGGCTCTCCTAACCTAACCACTCATAACGCAACCATACGAAGCATAACAAAACCTAACGTGCCGCGACCACCATTCCTAGCGGCCCGGGAGGCAAGCAGAGTGTTACAGCGCACAGTGGAACGCAGAAGTCCAGAGTGTAGCAGAGTGTAGCACAAAAGTCAAAGCAAAGCCAACCAAACAAAACGTAACCTAACCTGACCAAACGGAATCTAACTCAACCTGACGTACAGCGACCACAATTGCTGACCTCCACAGGACCAAGCAGGTTAGAGTAGAGAAAAGTAGAGGGCAGGTATTCACCGAATAACAGTGTATAGCACGTAAGTCATAGCTATCCGTACCAAGCATAACTTAACCTAATCCAACCAACCGTAACACCACTGAACGTAACGTGCCGTGACCACTATTGCTGGCCTCCCGTGGGACGAGCGTAGTATAGTAGAGCAGTGTAGAGCGCAGAAATCCTCCGAATATCGGTGTATAGCATAAAAGTCTAAGCTATCCCATCCTAACGTAACCAAACGTAACATAACCGAGCGTAGCATACCACTACCTAACGAGCCGATAACACAATTACTAGCATCGCCAGAGCCAAGCTGAGCAAAGTACTTCGTAGTAATACACAGCATTGTAGTGTATGGCACAAAAGTCAATGACATCCGAACCTAACCCGAGCTAACAAAGCCTATCCCGACATAGGCAAGCTCAACGTAACGTGCCGAGACTACAGTTGCTGGCTTCCCGAGAGACGAGCAGGATATAATAGAGCACAGTGGAGCGCGGGAATCCACCGAATAGCAGTGTATGGCACGAAGTTAACACTAAACTTTCGTAACCTAACAAGTGGCAACATAACCAAACGTAACTGAACACAAGGTAACATGCCGAGACCGATGTTGCTGCCCTCTCCAAGCCAAGCAGTATATACTATAGTGCAGCTGAGCGCAGAAATCAACCGAATAGCAGTGTATGGCACAAAAGTCATAGCCGCCCTAGCCAGACGCAACGAAACCTAACCTAACCAAGCGTAGCCTGACTGAAACAAACGTGCCACGACTATCGTTGCTGGCCTTCACAGAGACAAGTAGATGAGAGTAGAACTATGCAGTGCACAGACATCGACCGGATAGCAGTTTGTAGCTCAAAAGTCAATGCTACACTAACCTAACCTGTCCTAACCTAGCGAAACCTAGCATAACGTAACTCAAACTAGCGTGCCGAGACGACCGTTGCTGGCGTCTCCAGAGCCAGGCAGGGCATACTACAGCACAACATAGCGCAGAAATTCAACGTATAGCGGTGTATGGCACAAAAGTCAAAGTTATCCTTTCCAAACCTAACATAGCGTAACGTAACCAAACGGAACTTAACTCGTCCTAACCTGACGCGACCAGTATTGCTGGCATACACAGAGCCAAGCAGAGCATAATCGAGGAGAGTTGAGCGCAGGTGTCCATACAGTCGCAGTGTACAACAGAAAAGTTGAAGACATCCAAACTTAACGAGAGCTAACGTAACCCTACAAAACGTATCCTATCTCAACCGGTCGTGCCGAGACCACTATTACTGACTTCCGCAGGGCCTAGCAGAGCGTACTGGAGAACAGTGAAGCTTGGTAATCTTCCGAAGAGCAGCGTATAACACAAAATTCAAATCTATATAAAACTAGCCAAAACAAACGAAGCGTAACCAAACGTAACATAACTCAACGCAACGGGCCGAGAAAACAGTTACTGGCCTCCACGGAGTCGAGCAGACCAGATGAGAAAAACGTGGATCGCAAAAATCCGTGCTACTTTCAGTGCATAGCACAAAAGTCAAAGCTATGCTATCCAACCCTATCCAAGCGTTGTGTAACCAAACGCAACCTGACATAACCTAACGTGCCGAGACCACCATTGCTGCCTTCCCCAGCCGCAAGCAGGGCATATTAGAGGATAGTAGATCGCAGAGGTCCATAGGACTGCAGTGTATGGTACGATAGTCAATGATATCCCAACCTAACCCAAAGAAGCCTAACCTAACCGAACGTAACCTAACCCAAAGTAACGCGCAGATACCGCTATCTTTGTCCTCCCCAAAGCCAAGCATAGCACAGTAGAGCAGAGCACAGCGCGAAAATCCACCGAATAGCAGTGTATATCACAAGAGTCAAAGTCATCATAACCAAACATAACCAAACCAAACCAAACCAGACGTAACCTATCTGAAACAAACGTGCCACGACCACAGTTGCGGGCCTCCACAGAGGCATGCAGATGCCTGTAGAGCAATGCAGCCAACAGGTACCTACCGAATAGCTGTGTATAGCACAAGAGTCAAAGCAATCCATTCCTAGCCAAGCCAAACGTAACAAAACCGAACGCAGCCTGTTCCAACCTAACGTGCCGAGACCACTATTACTGGCTTCCACAGCCCCAATGAGAGCATACTAGAGAAGAGTAGAGCGCAGAAATCCACCGTATAGCAGTGTATAGCGGAAAAGTCGAATCCATCCAAACAAGACCAAGGCTAACATAGCATAACCAAACGTATCCTGCCTCAACCTAACGTTCCAAGACAACAATTGCTGGCCTCCACGTTTCCAAGCGGGGCATACTATTAGAGAATAGAGCGCTTACGTCCGTAGAATGGCAATGTACATCACGAAAGTCAAAGGTAACCCAACATAACCCAACGTAGCTTAACCCAACCAAACGTCGTATAACTCAACCTAACGTGACGCGACCACTATTGCTGGCTTGCCGAGATCCACGCAATACATATTAGTGGCGACCTGGGCGCCGAAATCCGTGTAATCGCAGTGTATAGCAGAAAAATCGAAGATATCCGGACATTAGCATACTAACATAAACTAAACAAACGTAACCTAACTCAACGTAACAAGCCGAGGCCACTATTTCTGGCATCCCCAGAGCCAAGCAGAGCATATTAGAGCACAGCAGGGCGCAGAAATCCACGGCATAGGAGTTTATAGCACAAAAGTCAATGCTACCCTATCCTAGCTTACCCAATCGTGACATAACCGAAAGTAACCTAACCAAACGTAACATGCCGAAACCACTATTGCTAGTCTCGCCAGCGACATGCGGATCATATTATAGCACAGTGGAGTGCAGAGATCTATCGAATAGCAGCGTACAGCGAAAAAGGCAGACACCCTAACTAAACTTAACCAAACATAACCTAACCAAAGGTAACATACCTCAACCATACGTGCCACGGCCACCATTGATGGCCTCTTCAGAGACAAGCTGATGCTAGTACAGCAATGTAGGTCGCAGATATAGACCGAAAAGCGGTATATAGCACAGAAGCCAAAGTCATCCTAACCAAACTTTACCCAACCTAACCTAAAAAAGCGTAACTTGTCTCAACCAAACGTGCCACGACCGATATTGCTGGCCTCCACAGATTCAAACGGACGCTAGTGGAGCAATGCAGTGCACAGGTACCGGCCGAGCAGCAGTGTACAGCTTAAAAGACAAGGCTATACTAACCAAACGTATCCCATCCTAGCCAAGCCAACCGCAACATATCTCAAACTTGCGTACCGAGACCACGCTTGCTGACCTCCCCACAGCGAAGCAGAACTTACTAGAGCACAGTAGAGCGCAGTATTCCACTGCACTGCAGTGTGTGGCACAAAAGTCAATGATATCCTAACCTAAACTCTCCCAAATTAGCCAAGCCAAGCGTGACATAGCTAAACACAATGTGCGGAGACTAACATTGCTGGCCTCCCCAGGCACAAGCTTGGCATGTCAGAGTAATGTGGAGCGTAGAAGTCCTCCGAATAGCGGTGTATATCGCAGAAGATAAGGCTATCCCGTCCAAATCTAACCAACCCTATGATAAGCAGGCGTAACACAACACGAGCTGACGTGCCACGAAAGCCATTGCTGGCCTCACGAGAGCTAAGCAGAGTATAGCAGAGGAATGGAGATCTCTGAAATCGCCCGAATAGCAGTGTATAGCACAAAAGTCAAACCTATCGTATCCTAACCTCACCAAACGTAATATAAGCGGACGTATCGTAGCACAAACTTACCTGTCACGACCGCTTTTGCTGGCCTCGCGAGAGCTTAGCAGTGTAGAGCAGGGTAATGTAGAACGCTGAAATAGTCCGAGAAGCAGTGTATAGCTCAAAAGTCAAAGCCATCCTGACCAAGCCTAACCAAAGCTAGCCGAAATAAATGAAACATAACTCAACCTAACATGCCCAGAGCGCTGCACCTGTCGCCCACTGATACACGCCGAGTGTGATAGCGCACAGAAGAGCGCAGAAGTCCATATGACAGCGATGTGTAGCACAAAAGACAAAGGATCCTAACGTAACTCAACGTATCCTGGCATAGCCAAACGTAACGTAACTCAGACTAACGTGCGGAGACCATTACTGCAGGCATTCCCATAGCCAAGCATAATTTTCTAGAGCACAGCAGAGCCCAGAAAGCCACCAAATAGCAATGTATATCGCAAAAGTCAAAGATACCCTGACCAAACCTAAAATAACCGAACCTAACCGAACGTAGAATAACTGAACCTAACGTGCCGCACCAAACGTAGCCTAACTAAAACTAACATGCCGAGGCTGTTATTACTGTACACTTCAAGCCAAGCAGAGCATATTAGAGCACGGTAGAGCGCAACAGTCCACCGAATAGCAGTGTGTAGCAAAAAAGTCGAAGCTACCCTATCCAAACCTGACCACACCTTACCTAACCGTATGTAGCAAAGCTCAACCCAACGTGCTGCGACCACCATTCCTGGCGTCCCCGGAGACAAGCAGAGCGTGATAGGGCAAATTAGGGCGCAGAAGTCCATAGAAGAGCAGCGTGTAGAACAAAAGTCAAAGCTATCCCAAACAAACACAGCATAACCTTATACGACCGAACGGATTCGAACTCAACCTAACGTGCCGAGACCACTATCGCTAGTCTCCCCATCTCCATGCAGAACATATTAGTGGAGAGTAGAGAGCAGAAATCCGTAGAATCGCAACGCATGGCACAATAGTCGAAGTTACCCACTCCCAAGATAACCATACGTAACATAACTGGAGGTAGCATAACTCAACCGAATGTGCAGAGCCCTGTGTAGCTGGCCTCCCCAGAGCCAATCAGAATACACTAGAGCGCTGTAAAGCACCGAAATCCGTCGAATAGCTGTGTACAGCGCAAGGGTCAAAGCTGTCACTTCCGTATATATCCGTAACGTAACACAGCCTGGAGAGCCACCACCAGTACCGCTGGCCTCACGAGAAACAAACAGAGCGTAGCAGAGCAACGTAGGACGCTGAAATCGACAGAATAGTAGCGTGTAGCACAACAGTCAAAGCTACCTCGACCAAACCCAGCCAAACCTAACATAACCAAACGTAACATAACACAGCATAACGTGCCGAGAGCATTATTCCTGGCGTCTACAGATACAAGCAATGTGCGATCACGCAATGAAGGGCGCAGAAGCCCATAGAATAGCATTGTGTAGCACAAAAGTCGAAGCTATCGTAACCTAACACATCGTAACCTCTCCAAACATAATCTAAGCCAACCTAACTTGCCTCGACCACTATTTCTCTCCTCCCGAGAGTCGACCATAGTATAGTAGAGAAATGTGGAGCTCAGAAATCCACCGATTAGCACTGTATGGCACGAA